>NC_139717.1:15575158-15870158 GCF_964188405.1 Protomyctophum parallelum | reverse complement strand
CCCTTAACGGGTCCATTTGGTTTCGGTTTACACTCTCCAGAGTTATATTATTGTTAAACATCTGCATTGCTTAATTTACAAGACATCTACAAAAGTAGAGCTTGTAGAAGAATTGTTATTTTGACCAACATTTGCCTGTTATCTCTCCTATGGTACCAACATCAATACAAAAATCTTACTTGGTCCGTGGCTCAAATGCCAAATTAATTATGGGCCTTGGTATGAAAAAAGGTTTGCAGACTCCCAGTATGCTGCGCTCTGGGAGAACAGAGCATTTCTTTGTTTTGATAAGGTGTTCCTATACTGTCGTTTAAGCACGGCTAGAATGTTGTCTCAAACAATCAAAGCGACCTGTTGTATAATGATCCATCTGTTTTCATTTTCATTTCATTCTCTTCACTATATCCAACCAGATTGGTTGCATTATTGCTTTAACTCGCCAGCTTGAATACTGTACATTATGAATGTGAATGGGCACAGTGTTGAATGGTATGGAATGTAATCCTTGAAGCGAGTGTGGTTGCCATGTATGTTATCTGGTGCACACACAGCTTCAGGAGAGGGATTAGTGGCTACAGTAGTTATGTAACAGCGCTGATGGAGGGGCAGCAAGTCACTGGCGACCAGCCCTTGATTTCATCTGTGTGTGTGTGTGTGTGTGTGTGTGTGTGTGTGTGTGTGTGTGTCTATCCAGCCATTCATCCAATAATATAAAAAGTGGCTTTTTAAATGATGTGGTAACTGAGCCTCATTCTAATTCTAAATGCAAAATCTTTTTTTTTCCAAAATCACGGCAATTAATATTTCACTACTGCTATATCCTGAATTTCTGCAAATCACAGGGATTAATAAGGCTTAAGTATCAAGTTCTCTCTTGCCTTCACATCTTCAGGGCATAGATATGATAATGGCATGTATAATATATCACAAGGAATTCCCCTCTCTCTCCTGTGGGTTTGTAGATTTTGGTATTGTGTGTTCTTTGTCTGCTTTCTAATCAGGGTTTTTCTGGGGCCCCAAAACTCTTGTGATAAATAGCTTAAGTTGCTTTTTTTTGTGTGCAGATTTTCAGGAACCTTATGCCGTAGTGGTCCTTCTAGAAAAGGATTTAGTGGTGATCGACCTTGCACAAAATGGGTAAGTCTGACTCTGCTGTTAACCCATTTAGACCTAAAGTATATATGAATAGAGACAGCACCCGAGTTCTCCTCCCATCCACTTGCATTAAGTTGCTCAAAAGCGCATGAAGCGATTTCACTCCTCCTTCCGGGTAGGAACAGAGTGCATTCTGGGATGGATTGCCCCAATAACATGAATGCGCTGGTCGATGACTATCATTGCGCCGTTTGTGCGCGTTCACGTATGAAACATTCGTTGACGTGTCATGGGCCCAATAACATGAACGTGTGCAATGGTAGTCAACGGGCTCGAGCTGCAATGACAAATTCGGCCACTATGTCCATTTCGCCTCAGGGTTTCATCCGGGTGCCGTCTCTATTCATATATACTCTAAGATTTAGACCTGAGAACTGATTCTGCAAAATGTCTTCAAAATCATGACAGTTTTCTGTTTCTATATCAGTGGTGCTTAAACTATTTCATGTCAAGCACCCCAAAATAAATGTAATCGGCCACCGACCCCCATTTGAAAATGTTGTTCGAGGGACCCCCCCCCCCAGAAGCAAAGATTTGAGTTAAAAACTGTGAAAGATTTGCACACATTTTCACGATTTTTCAAAAACAGAAGATCTACATGCTCGTAGCACGGCACTCGGTGCCACGCTATATGAGCTTGTAGATCTGTGTCTTAACTTACAATCATCGTGATTATTCGCATTATAACTGGCTCATTCTTAAATCTCACTCCATAACTTCTTATTTGGATGTCAAACAGGTTGCCTAACAAAAATAACAGAACACCTGAACTGCTGCAGAGTCACTCACTAACGATGGGACAAAGGAAGTGCCGATGATTGAGCCAATGCATGTTGCCGTCCTCCCCTGTTTCCCAGGTACCCCATATTCGAGAACCCCTATCCTTTGACAATTCACGAGTCTCCGGTGACCTGCTGTGAGTACGTTGCTGACTGCCCTGTGGACCTCATACCTGCACTTTACTCTGTCGGCTCACGGCAGAAACGACAGGGCTACAGCAAAAAGGTGACACATTTATTTGTCCGCACTGCCTTTAGATATTGTGGAAACCTCATGTATGTAAACAAAGCTTTTTTCTGGTTTTAATCATCTTAGCAGATGACCTGTACTTTTCTTGAACTGTACCCATCAATCAAACCATAAGACAAGGTGTTTTCGATGAATCTATCATGGTTAAAATGCAGTTTGCAACTACAATGGGTTTGTATAGGAAGGAATATAAAATATAATCTAAATACTGAATTGAGCAACTTAAATGCTGTCTGGGGTGTTCGGGGGGGTGTTCACATCCACCTATTATTCCTGCACTCCCGTGAAGCCAAATGGATTATCTACTTACCTTGCAGCATGATCCCATGATCGTCACCCCTCTCCTCTGTCCGTCCGACCTCGTGTCTCATCTGTGACAGGTGCCCCCCACCAGCCCCACCCCCAGAGCCATTCTCTCAGCCATTATGTATGCCGGTGTTCTTTTTTTCTGTCGTCTTGTTCTGCCATTCTGTTGGAAATGTCAGCTTGTTGCGACCCGGACCGCTGTTTTGTGAAGCAAAGGCCTGGCTGAGCCACCCACCGGGAGAGCGCTCTCTCATAAAGTTCACTGTGCTGAGTCATGCCGGTGACCTTGCCGGTGTCAGCATACTTAAAGCCCCCTGCCGCAACGCGCGCGCACACACACGCATGCATGCACATGCCCGCACGCGCACACACACACACACACACACACACACACACACACACACACACACACTGTACACGCTACTACACGGGATGTACTGTATGTAGGCTACTGTCATCTTCTCTTGACTTTGCCTGATGATGCTCTGCTGTACTGCTAAGAATCTGTTGTTCTCTCCCCCTTGCTTTCGTTCTCACTCAGTCTTATCCTGTGTCCTGCTTGTGCGTGCGCGCGCGCGTGTGTGTGTGTGTGTGTGTGTGTGTGTGTGTGCGTGCGTTGTGTGTGTGTTCAACCAGGAGTGGCCTATTAGTGGTGGAAACTGGGGTCAAGGCACACAAAGCTACCCAGAGATCATCATCACTGGGTAAGGCAACAATCACACCTGCACCACATAATCCTGATTGTTAATTATACAACAGGTAGTTCAGAGGAGGCAATTGGATTGGTCTAAATAGCTCTCTACCTGTGCTTCAAACGAGCATGATGGCACAAATCAGCTGCGCTGGGCAGTCCCTGCAGGAGATTTGGTTGAGTGGCTACTAGCTAAGCTAGGCGTGTGCACGGGACATTTTTGGTCGTAGTGGCTACATCTGTCTACAAAATTAAGATTTTTATCGAATATCTTAGTTACAATGAAGTTGAATTGATGTGGGTTTTTTGATGGGTAACTGTTGTATAATCGCAATATTACACTCGAGGTTGTGCGTTACCGTCATTAATGGCACGCCTGCATTGCTGCAGGAACGAGTGAGTTCCGTAACGCTGAACAGTGCCAAACTATTTCAGACCTTTGCGTATTTCCTCCATTTTGATGCCTCTTAGCCTGCACAAAGCTGTCAACACTGAGAAAACGAGAAGAGAGTAGCACGGGGAAATGCTTTTAAAACAGTGGTTCTCTCAATGTGGGGTCCATTTGGTTCCATACACTCTCAGAGTTGCGGGGGTCCTTGAAAGTAAAAAAGCCTGAGAACCACTGTTTTCAAGAGTACATGCACTTTAGAAAGTGACATTGAGGTACTGTAGGGGTCTGACCTGCCTGTGGGGGTGACTGGTGGGCGGGGCAGGGATAGGTTTTTCCTCTCTTTCTCCTCCCTCGGCACTCATCCCTCTATCCCCGCCAAATTACTATTCTGTCCATGTCTCTCTCTCTCTCTCTCTCTCTCTCTCTCTCTCTCCAAGGAGAGCACCTCAGCTATTCTCCCTCTGTCTGCCGATTCACTGTTCAGCTGAAATGGCAAAAAAAGGAAGGTGCAGAGGAAGAGAGAGGGAGCGAAAATAAATGACAATGAAAATAGTGTTTTCTCTTTTTCTCGACATGAGCATTGAAAGCAATTTAGGCATTTAACAAACGCTCTGGATCTAGAACAACCTACAGTAAGCAAGGAAAACACGAGCATGCATACTGTAGATGCATCAAATGCATAGAAATAGTCATCTATAGGATCACACAGTAGGCAAACCAAGAATCAGTATAATATCACAAATCTGTAAGTGTACATTGAAACTATACACACTATAGCATGCCAGGTCTGCAAATGGCCTGGCATCAGTAGACATAACATGTTATCTAAATTACATTTTAGCCTTTGCATAAGCCTGCAAGGTCATCAAGGCTAGGGCAAGTGCCTGAAGAGGTGAGTCTTCAGATTACGGCAGAAGATTTGGAGTGAGTCTGCAATATAATATGAGAAAACTTTTAGGACCTGGTTATGTATTGGGCTGTGTGTTGAAAATATTTCAGCGCTCTGCGAGCAGATATAAACTAGCCTGGTTAATAAACCAGACCGAATCAGCCGTTGGCTTTCGGTCTGGAGAGGCTCAATTGTACGCCCATTTCCTACACCAGAGAAATGGGGCGGCCTATCGGGACACGGTATGCAATATGGGCGGGCTTTGGTACAGTGACTTTCAATGCTTGAGACCTTTGACTGACAGTAGCTCTGACCAATTGCGTCAAAGAGAAAATGTTTCCCTGGAAATGAAATCCAAGCTGAGCCTCCCCAGACTAATATCCCGCGGTCCGTGCGATATTAGTCTGGTTTATTAACCAGGCTAGATATAAACGCCACACGTTCCGCTCAAGCACAAGAATGACATTCGCGACAAACAGCATCTTGTTTCCAGTTTCCAAATATGCAACGCTCCCATTGTAAATAATTAAAAACTACACTCGGGGTAAACAACAAGGCCCCTTACAGTTGTCACAATGTAGATGCACAACTCAATAGAGACTGATAATGATCCCACTTTCATTTATTAGAACAGGGTGGAGATACACTAATTAGAGAGTTAAAAAGAATTGCATTGCCGAACCAATCCAAACTCGGGTCGTGCTGCGTGGGCAGTGACATGGATTTCAGAGAGCTTTTCCAAGCAGCATCTTAGGGCTGCTCTTTCCACTGTTATAGCAACTACTTAGCATTTAGAAGTCCCCAGACACTATGGGTGCGTTCGGAAATGCGCCCTGAACGCACTGGTGTGCTCTTTTGTCGTTCGAAAATCCAGTGCGCTGCGCACCGGGTGTGCCGAGTGCCCGCACTGAGCGACCCTACCCTGAAGCTGGGGTTGTCCGGTGTGATTCGTGTGAATGCGTCACAGCTGTGGTCGTTTGTAAATAAGGCACACTGAACGCACTCTGTGACGTCACCGCCCACCACACTCAACAAACTGACCACATTCCCGGTGCGCATTTCCGAACGCACCCATCAATAGCTGGAGATCTCCATTCACGTGGAAACGAGAGACTAGGCACAACTTGGTATTTGACAGACTAAATTATTTAATCATTCCCCACACTCTGTTTTATTAATTGTCCTTTTTATGTCTCTCAAAACATGCAGGCATGCTGATGGAACTGTGAAGTTCTGGGATGCGTCTGCAAGTAAGTTTACGAAACAGGGATGTTGTATTAATTAAGTTAACCCATTTTGGACTGAGGCCGATTTTAAGTTTTCTGAAAAACTTCAAATATTTATATAGCAGCATAATTTTTTTAAAATACTGTACATACTGTACACTAACCCCAAGAGGGGTTCCCATCCAGAAGGGTTAGAACACCAAAATGGGTTCTGGAAGTGTTGTTGTAGAAGTATTAATAATGCTATAATTATTGCACAAATTGTGATTGTGGGAGCAGACTATCTCTGGCCATCTCAGAATCACTTTCATTTGTCATTTTCCCCATACATACATACATAAAGAACATGAAATACCGTTTCCCCTCAGTCACTTTCAGGTTAGCAATACGCTGACACAGGCTATAGTTACTAGCCTGTGTGCCAGTGCATTGTAGTTAGGCTAACCGCTAGCACAATTAGTGTCCCTGGGTTGGTAATGTGCGCCACCTGGCCCCTCTTTCCCAGTAATGCTCCAGGTGCTGTACAAGCTGAAGACGGCCAAGGTGTTCGAGCGAAGTCGGGCCAAGGAGGAGAGGGGCAGCACGGAGGCGTCGGACGAGGACCCGTTTGCCATTCAGATCATGGCCTTCTGCCCCGAGAGCAGGATGCTGTGTGTGGCCGGGGTCTCTGGCAACGTCATCATCTACCGCTTCAGCAAGCAGGAGATAACCACCGAGGTGGTGCAGGTAAGTTAGTGACAAATCACTGACTTGGAATACACATGTTGGACAGTCTCTGTAGTAAACTACAGCGAAGACTGCACTTCCTCCTCCGCCGTCTCAGGGTTCATGGTGTTGACCAAACATTTATGTTAGTGTTATATCGAGCGGTCTTGGAAAGCCTGGTCAGGTTTGGGCATTACAGATTTGTTTGGTAATCTCTCAGTTCAACTGAGGTCCAAATTGTTCAGATTGGTGCAGACTTGCAGGGAAGATCATAGGGGTAAGACAACTCCCCTCTCTGCAGGCTATTTATGAGCAGGCTACACTAAAACAGGCTGTCAGCGATGTTACCCATGTTTTAAATGGAGAGTTTGTACTTCTGCCCTCTGGGAGAAGGTACAAAGTTATGTATTTTTGCTTGTCACTGATGTTTTATGTGTGGCTGCAGCAGGGGTGAAAGCCCCAGACAAATTTCCCTCGTGGACAATAAAGTTTACCTTGACCTTGAGGTAGTGCAAAAGCCATTGCTTATTAAACGATATAGTTGGTTAGTTCTTCACTTGGTGTGAATGGCTCTTCTTATAGGGTCAGAAATGGGACCTAAACATCCAACTGTCATATCATATTCATTGCACGACGGCATGAGTAGCAAAAATACTACAAAATCTACACACTCACGATGCGTCACTTTTTGTTTTAAATCGTAAACATTAGAAAAAAGACCAAACTAGGGACACTCTGTTGAAAGTGGGTCTGTAGGGTTTATAAGCATATTTGACCAATGAGAATTATTATGAACAAGACCTTGTGACTAAATGGATCCATTCATTGGATCCATTGGAACATGTGGTTCCTTTTTCCGTTTCCTGACATGTAACGGTATTGTACACATGGTCTCCACCCGACAGCGACGATATGCAAGTGCACACACACACACACACACACACACACACAGAGTTACATAAATCTGCCGAGTCAAAGGCAGTGCGGTTGCCATGCCAACAGACAAAGCAGTAAACGCACTAAGCTATCATTGTTTTTGTGCCTCGTCAATGATGGCGCGCAGCGGGAGGGGTGGGAGCCTGTGAAATGTGTTTAATGACAAGACCAAGGCCACACGCACAACAAGCACATGCAGTCACGTGCATGTGCACGTGTCCGTGTTCTGTCCATTTCCACACCCCCGTGAGCCTCCTGGGACCGCCCCCCCGTGAGCCCCCGTGCATGAATCCATGCCTGAATAGGAATTCTGGTGTGCCTTGAGATTTTGACTTAAGTAATATTACACGAGAGAGGGTGGTTTTCCTTAAAGGCAGTGCAGAAGTGCATTAATGACGTTAAACCACCACCTTGAGTGTAATATTGCAATTATACAACAGTTACCCTTAAAACTTAGATAATCGCTAAAGAATAACCATATATATTTTTTAATGACAGATGTAGCCACTACGACCACAAATGTACCAAGAAACTCGCTGGCCTAGTAGCCTCGGTCCCAGGCTTACTTATCTGCAAAAAGAAAAGCCTGGTCACAACGTAATGCAGAGAAGCTATCGGCGGATGCATCCTCCGGAATATCCGTCAGATGTATTTCCCCAGGATACTATATTTTCCCGACCAATCACAACACTTGTTTCATTCGCGGAGAATGTAAACTGATTTGTAAAGCATCAACGTCATTTCCTTGGGCGATACTTCCGCTAAAATCCCCTTGGGTCTTGCCCAGGGTGCTGGCCTAGCCACCCAGTCTGCTGCGCTCTGGGAGAACAGAGCATCTGATTTCTTTGTTTTGATTACAGTAGGTGTTCCATCATGCTCGTTTGAAGCACGGCTAGAAGACTGTTTCAACCAATCAGATTGCTTCCTCAAAATGACCTGTTGTATAATTCCCCCCAATGGTGTGCCTTGTAACACAACGTTTGAAAGGCAACTCTCTACGGCGGGGTTCTGGTTCAGCAGTGCTGAGAAGAGGCTCTCCTAACATGATGGTTTCCACCTAATGATAACCTTGGAGAACTTATACGGCATGGAAGACTCGAGTGAGAGAACGTGTTACTTATAAGTTATGTAGACTTAAGGACAGCAAGTGATCTAATTTAGACTCTGAATATGCAGATGGGCTTTTGGGCTATTGTTTGTTTGTGTGTGTGTGTGTGTGTGTGTGTGTGTGTGTGTGTGTGTGTGTGTGTGTGTGTGTGTGTGTGTGTGTGTGTGTGTGTGTGTGTGTGTGTGTGTGTGTGTGTGTACATGGGCAGCAGTAAGTAGCCTTGAGGAAGAATATCTCAGTGTTATGTTAGTAGAGTATC
Source organism: Protomyctophum parallelum (assembly GCF_964188405.1). Lineage (NCBI taxonomy): Eukaryota > Metazoa > Chordata > Actinopteri > Myctophiformes > Myctophidae > Protomyctophum > Protomyctophum parallelum. The sequence goes on along the minus strand of NC_139717.1, from coordinate 15,861,463 downwards.
TCTGTATTGGAGAGCCTGGGTTGCCCTCAGTCGAAGCAACGCACGCACACGTGTGCACGCACGCACGCACACACACAGAATGGAGATTTTGTCCAAGCAATCCACATCATCCACATTACATTATGTGAACATTCATGGGTATCATTCATCATGAGTGTTCTATTCTTATCCTTTGTAGAATTTCTGAGACATAATGGTTTTGGCCTGGGAAATATCCCTTTATAATCCTTGCCAATTTCATAATCTCCCCACTTGCTTATTAAGCCATTAAGACATGAGACCAGATTCTACAAATGTCTTCTAAATCATCACAGTTTTCTGTAAAACCGGCCATATCAGTGGTTACTGGTTCTCAAACTATTTCATGTCAAGGACTCCAATAATATGTAATTAGCCGCCGACCAACCTCCTAACAAGATGTTGTTCCAAGGTCCCCCAGAAGCAATGATATGAGTTAAAAACATTTGCTGGGAAAGAATATATATTGAAATATTTGCACACATTTTTTTTGCAGATCTACAAGCTCGTAGCGCGGCACTTAGTGCCGTGCTATGAGCTATTTTTCAACAGCTAAAGTTTCAAATCATGGTTAAAGTGCCAGATCTCACACTTTTCTCCTTTGTTGAACGTTGGCGTGATCGGTGCATGCATGCGTGCTCGTCTTGTCTCTCCCCCCCGCAGCTGTTAGAGGTGCGTCTGCAGTACGACCCGAACGACACGGAGTCTCCGGAGTGCGGCGGAGAGCAGACGCCGGTGTACGCCACCCCGGGGGCCTCCCCTCTGACGGGCGTGCCCCCCCTGCACCCTTCCACCAGCAGCAACAACTCCGACGGAGGCAACATGCCCTGCCTCAAGTAGGAACCAGCACATTATATGCACATGCCTGCACAGTCACGCACGCACGCACGCACGCACGCACGCACGCATTCTAACGAAGCACCAAGGGAGCATACACTCCCAACACTCGTATCCAGAAGTCAAGAGTCTTGCCACAAGCACACTCACACACAGTCTTAGTGCCTGCCTGGAGTGTCTCGTCACCCAACAAACTCACGCATGCACGCAAGCACGCACACATGCACGCACGCACGCACACACACACGCGCGCGCACATCTGGAGAGTGTAGCTGTACCGCTTTCATTCACTTTCAGAAATGATAAGTCTATTTTTGGTGTCTTTCCTCCCCTCCTCTCTCTGTCCTCCGCAGAGTGCGCAGCACCCCTCTGAAGCAGTCCCCAGGGTACCAGGTAGAGTTGGTGGTCCAGTTAGTGTGGGTGAGTGGAGAGCCTCCTCAGCAGATCACCTGTCTGGCCCTCAACTCCTCTTTTGGCCTGTGAGTACAGACGCCATTCAGCGTTGGTTTTTCATCCGCCTTTCTAAGCCGATTCAGTGCAGAGCCATAGAGTAAGACAGAGTTACGACAACTCCGTTCACGTCATGGGGCCAGTCCAATTTCTCTTCTATATTGACTTCTATTGGCGAATGGACATGAACCACGTGACCGTTGCGTTTTCTGCCCCCTCAATGTCGCAACTCTGTCTATACTCTATGGCTCTGATTCAGTGTATTCAGATTTCCCCAGACGTATCGGTGGGCAGAGATGTAATGATCATGACGCGAGAACTAGTAACCAAATGGCGCATTTTCAACGGTTGTACCGCCTGTTTCCAAGGTTCAAGGTTTCTTTTTTTGTCACACCAATATATGTCAGACACATAGAGGGATGAAAATGCGTTTCCCTCTCATCCATGGTGCAATAAAAAAACAAGACAAATAAAACAACAAGTAAAAGTAGTGCAACAGATTAAATGGCAATAAAGTGCAATGATAAAAATACCTGCAAGCCGTAACTTTAATGTTCCAATGCGTGGTTCGAGCCCCGGTTCCACCGCACAAACACTAAAGTTTCTACTATTGAGCCTCCTATAAAGGAGGTGAGATATTTCCTTTGGATGTCCTGCGACCAGTGTCATGGTCAACCAGTGGTGGTCCTACCTGACCTGTATAAGATATACATTTCTCAATAGAAGGCCAGGTAGACCAGTGACAGCCACCACATTTGTGTTAGTTGTTGTATTTATATAATCTATCATACAGACTGGTCGAATTAAGATTTTATTCAATAAAAGGTTTATGCGTTGCAGCTTTAAAAAGAGTGCAAACACACAAAAATGCTCAAAGTCGTATGATTTGTCACACACGTTACCGCAGTGAAATTTGTTCTCCGCATTTGACCCATCTCTTGGAGCGGTGAGCCGCAGCCGTGCCGTGCTCGGGAATCATTGGATTAGTTGAGTTGACCCCCCAATCCAACCCATTGATTCTGAGTGCCAAGCAGGGAGGCATTGGGTCCCATTTTTATAGTCTTTGGTATGACCTGGCCGGGGATCGAACCCCGACCTCCCAGTTTCACTCTAACCACAAGGCCACTCTCTGGTCAACTGGCTTAACAGGTATGAGGATATCACAATAATGTGGTGATGGCCTAGTAGTGAACTCAGTGTTTAGTGAGCTGGGCAACAAAACAACTGACCTGAAAGAAAAGACATGCAACCCAGCGATGAACCGTGGCCAAATTATACCGTGACGTCGTGGTTCTGATACTACTTTTGTGTCTGCAGACACAAAAGAGCAAGAGCAACGTGATTTAGGATTTAGGATTTAGGAGAATCCAGGACTCTGAAACTGGACAAGCTGGTCTCAATAGAGTCATTTAAGGCACTACTTGAGGATGCAACACATAGCGACTGCACTTGTTTTTTGTAGCTCCAGTGTATTACCACTATGTGTTCTTTTTAATATTGCTCATCTACATTTAACCTTATGTAAAGTTGTGTTATTTGTTGTTTTGTATATATGACCATGTTGTACTCTCAGGGCGTCCTTGCAAAAGAGAGCACCATTGAGAGCATGCTCTCAATGCTCTTCCCTGATTAAATGAAGGTCAATAAGAAATATAATATAAACAAACTCGATACAAGCCACAATGTAACGTCCTTCCAGACAAGATGGCAAGAAGCCATTGTTAGAAGAGGTCTACTATCGCATCAATTAATTATTCCTGTGCATTCTTCTCATATACTCTGAAGACTGCATAATGACTTTTGTGGTGGAAATGTAGTTATCCAGGTTTATATTCTATTCTGCTTGCATTTAACAAACCTGCCAATGAACGTCACCTCAAGCTCAAGTCCTTTATGTTCCCATAGTTATACAGGGTGCTGGGTAGCGACAGATCACTGCTCAAACAGAGCATACACTTTTTGCGAACGAAGTGAGCAATTACTATAGAAGCCGGCCTAGCTTGTCTGTCTGTCTGTCTGTCTGTCTGTGTGTGTGTGTGTCACGCTAACACCACCCGCCCACCACCAGAAGGCTTAAGTCTCGCTGTGTGTGTGTGTGTGTGTGTGTGTGTGTGTGTGTGTGTGAGGGTGTGTGTGTGTGTGTGTGTGTGTGTGTGTGTGTGTGTGTGTGTGTGTGTGTGTGTGTGTGTGTGTGTGTGTGTGTGTGTGTGTGTGTGTGTGTGTGTGTGTGTGGGGGTGGATGGGTGGGTGGGTGGGTGGGTGGGTGTGTCAGACTGCCACAACAGCTTTGTTCGCTTCCCGCGTGTACGCGTCTTACTTGTCTATAATAGCACGTTTGCAGTCAGCTTTACTTGTATGCGCATAATCTAAGTAGTACAGTACACACATTCACAAAAGCCGGGAGGTGCACATAATGTCAGCGCAGACACAAGGTGACGAAATAATATAATGACCCCCAGTGGACCCTCGCGGCTGTGCGGACACATGCATGTATAATTATAATAATAATAAAAGTGTTTTAGTCCGAGCTCGGTCAGCAAAGGTCCTCCTTATTCAAGCAGCCAGAGGGGTTGGATCTAGCCTTGATGTACAGTACAGTACATTCCCTTCTTCCAGGCCAGGTCAATGCTAGACCGACACCTGTGGCCATTTCAACACAACTGTCTGCCAAGAGAACCATATCAGCCTCTCTGGAACCTTTAGCTTCTTGCTGCTCCAACTGTGACATAGATAGCATTTTATGTAGACATATAGCACTCTATAGTCAAGTGTGTATACGCAATAGTTTCATTATATAGATATTCCACTGTTAGGTTCCTAGTATATACAGTATATATATATATATATATATATATATATATATATACCATGGTTGGGTCACAGAGCGTATCCCAGGCGTACAGTAGCTTACGTATGATTCATGATGACTATTTTCGATGTATTATCATGTTTTTGTTCTTGCTTACTGTAAGTCGCTCTGGATTAAAGGAGAATTCCATACTAGAAGGCTTTCTTACCTTTTTTTGTAATTTGTTATTTTGTGCAAAAGTGCATTATTGGCTATTTCCCCTACCATTGGTTGGGGTTTTGTGCTAATTCGCTTATTTCCATCAAACTAAGTAGTAAAGTGTGCCGCTTGGGATACTATTTACAGAGAGAGGATATATACAATGGAAATAAGCGAATTAGCACAACACCCCAATGCCCCATTTAATTCAATGCAATTCAATGCAATTCATTGAGGGCTCATGGTAGGGGAAATAGCCAATAATGCACTTTTGCACAAAATAACACCTGGACCTCTTTGGTGGGGACGTAACAACTACAAATAAAGGTAAGAAAGCCTTCTAGTATTGAATTCTCCTTTAAGAGCGTCTGCTAAATGCCTAAATTGTAAACTGTAAACTGATCTTGTTTTTTTTCTCTGTTTGGGTCCTTGTGTTGTGTTGCCCACCTCCACCCCTCTTTGCTACTTGGTCTTCTCAGCATGGTGTTTGGCAACAGCAGCGGCCTAGCGGTGGTGGACTACATCCAGAAGGCAGTGCTGTTGAACCTGGGGGTGCTGGAGCTGTACGGCTCCGGCGACCCCTTTCAGAGGCAGCCCCGGTCGCCGCGCAAGACACGACAGCCCTCTGGAGGTAACAAGGCAGAGCAGATAAGAGGTAGATGTTGGGATAATATGCTTCTCTGCTGTACAGTTGGGATTGTTCGTTTCTTGTCCTGCACATTCCAGGGACACGTCACACGGCACAGTAGAACGTACTCAGTTTAGCAACCTCTTTTGAGCCAAATGTTATGTCTTCAAAAGACAAATGACTCCAAATCCGTGGCCCATTTTGAGGGATATATAGTTCATGTTCCAAAAAACCTTTTGGTAATTTTATCATCTACTCAGGCTTTTGTGAACAACCCGGACAGTGTTTAAGTTGCTCGATTCAGTAATTTGATTTTTGATATTCATTGTAGCCGCCCCGCCTCCTTCCTATACAAACCCATTGTAACTTCAACCTCCATGTATGTCGAAAACACCCGTCCTTGTTTCTGGTGACTGATATTGTCCTAATACGTGTGTGCGTTTTTTTAAATTACTTTTATCATTAATTATTATTATTATTATTATTTTCAATATCTAAATCCTGAATCGAGCAACTTAAAAAACTGTCTGGGGTGCACAAAAGCCTGAGTATAGACGATGAAATGACCAAAAGTCTTTTTGAAAGTGAAATCTCCCTTTATGGTTGGGGTTGGAGAGCTACTGTACAGTAGGTTGCTCCTGTGAAGTTATGGTTGGGGTTAATTGTGTTGATTCCACCTTTGAATTTTGTCCATAGAATAACAGCCAACAGTGGAACTGCATTGCTCTGCATATAGCCTCAGCTGTGTATTTATACTGTTGGTCACCTGACTGCCAGTGAAGATTTGAGTCTGTCTGTCTGTCTGTCTGTCTCTGTCTCTGTCTGTCTCTCTGTCTCTCTCTCTTTCTCTCCATCGCGACACGCTGTGAGCTTGCAGATCAGTCAACTTTTGCTTATTTTTTTAACGTTTGAAATGAGGTACAATTTGGGAGCTCATGGTTTCCGAGAGCACAGTGCTAGGACCACCTCCTGAGCAGGGGCCCCAAACTCTTTGAAACCGAGCCATTAGCCTTCAAAACCGGAAGAACCCTGTGTGTGTGAAATACGTGGTTATTGTAGTGGAGAATAGCCAGAACACACACACACACACACACACACACACACACACACACACCCCCAGCCCTTTTGTTACACACCCTGCCTCTGCAGCATCACTGTAACAGTGACGGATGGCACGAGGCTACAGTGCTTAGTATGGACACACTGCCACCCTGTGTTTCATTTGGGCACTGCGGGCGGCGACAATGTTCCAACGATGCCGCAGTGTCGTCGTCGTGAATGCGTGACTCTCGTCCCTCAGCAACGGCTTTATGGATGATGATGATGTGTTTTTGTGATAGAGGCATTTATTTGTTGATATGTGTCATGCATGTGTGCAAACGGCACTCAGGCAGGCACACACACACACACACAGACAGACGCACACACGCACACAGCATCTGGTGTCATTGACTGGTAAGCAGTGGGCTGGCACCTGTCAGAGTTCCGTTGGTATAAGCAGTAATCAGCGGGCCAGCTGTGACGCTCTGCCGACGGAGGCCGCTGTGAGGCTTTCCGCATCACAGGACGATGTCACACATACATGCACATGCAGACACATGCACGCACACACACACACACACACACATGCATGCATGCATGCATGCTTATGAAAGGGAGGAATTCACAAGAGCAGACATCAAATCTTATTACCAGTAGCTATCCTCAAACCACCTGGCATTTCAAAATAAATGCATCTGATTCTTGGTACAGTAATTAGCTGTTAATCGTAGTGATTATGTGTTTTCTGTCTCGCTTTAGTTTATGCTTTGATAGCCTAGTAGCAAGAAACTCTCCAGCCAGCTTGAAATCTCTGGATGTTACAATTAGCGTATTAGCCTGATTTACACATAAACTTACTGTAGTTGCGTGCATAGCGTCAAAGTCAAGTCATGCCAATGTTAAACACAGACAATAGACGATCTGCATGCAACGTGCCGCTGGTGTGCAGCAAGATGCGCAACCAAGTGTGTCAAATGATGTAGTCGACGATGATATACTATCCGCTCATCCACTGCAGTGCCTGTCAAAGTGGGGTCCAGCCAGGGATCCTCTGGGTTCCTTGAGGGGGTTTCAAATGGCCCCTCTTATACAGGGCTGTACCTCTGAGAGTGTATCGTCGTACACTCAGAGTTATGGGGATCCTTGAAGTTAAAATGTTTGAACTACTGATCTACTGGCACGCCCTAGACACACACAACGAGGCAAGACAAGAAGTCAGACTTCAAAGCATGAAAGATTTCACTCGAGTAAGGAGCCAACTGCACCTCCATGTCAACGGAAACCCAGTCTGTCTCAAAGAACAACAAGGATTTAGAGCTTATATTCTGTACCTCCCTAAAGCATGTCACGAGAAAGTCACATAAAGTCAGATAAAGGCATACAGTGGCTGCTGTTTTAGGGCAGCGCTAGACACTTGCTTACTTACCTGTACATGTAGTAAGAACGCTTTCAAGCCCAGATGCAAATCTCGCAAACATTCTATAGTTCCCCTCTTGTGTGTTCTGTCTGTACTGGTGGAAAGTAACTTTTTACTGTACAATTTTGAGGTATTTGTACTTTACTTTAGTATTTCCAGTTTCAAGTACTTTTACTCACAATGAGTGTGATGTGATGCATTGTGAGCTTGTAGATCTGCTATTTTCAAAAGACTTTTAGGGGACATTCTGCATAATGAGTACTTTTACTTTTGGTACAATACTTTTACTGTACTTCTACTCAAGTACATTTTGTATTCCGGACTTTTACTTGTAACGGAGTAGTTCTACATTGCGGTATTGATACTTTTACTTGAAGTAAAACATTTCAGTACTTTTTACACCACTGGTTCTGTGTTTCCAGGTCTGTGTGACATCAACGAGGGGTCTGCCACGTCAGAGGACCACTGCAAGTCCCCCACCTCAGGTAACCTGTCCTTCAGAGATGTAAATGTGCACACATTTTCACGATTTTCCAGAAATTGCAGATCTACAAGCTCATAGTGCGGCACTCGGTGCCACCGTGCCACGCTATGAGCTTGTAGATCTGCTATTTTTCAACAGCTAAACTTCAAAATAATGGTTAAAGTGGTTAAACGTGTACTGTGTACAAAAGCATGAAATACGGATGTGTATATTACACCGTTAAACTTTCCAACAAACTCTGGTAAACCCGCATTGTACCATCACACCTGTATATTACTGTATACAGGTGTACATATTACATATGCCTGTTAACTCCTCTTTTCACGCAGTGAATATATATATTATCTTGATTTAAGACAGACAGACTGTATATATTTTTATACCAGCATTATATTTTTCAATTTAATAACATTTTGATCTTAAAAGGAGAGTTTGTTCAAACAGGATGTATTATTAGTAGGCTTGTACTTTTTTGCAGTATTTCTTTTTAGTATTCCTTTTCAAGATGTAGGAACAGTTGGAATGCAACATTATAGTCCTTTTCCAACTTACAGGGTGGTTCAATAGAATGGAATGCAATACATTTTATCTGAATAGGAGATGTTAGCCATAAACTCACTCAACGGCAGCCACTGTCATGATGCCAGCTTAGAATTATAAAGTGAACTGAGCGCTAAAACAGAAACAGCAGTCTGGAAGGTAAATCATTCAAACTATAAGTTTACACATTATTTACACACTATTCAAAGTAACACATTTCCCAAGTATCATTCTGTGATTTGCCAAGATGTGAATTAGCTGTGGTCTAGTATTTCATCCTGAAGGCAAACTTATACTTTCGTATACAGTAAGCGTTACTCGACTAAAGGCCGGCAGACCTTGTTAATCAGTTGGACATTTATAGCTGTGTGTGCTCCACTGTGGCACATTGTCTAGTATATTTCCTAGAAAAGGAACTTTCATCTCAGATGACGTGATCACCAGGGTATGTTCAAAATAAGTTCTGGCCATCAAAATGATGGCCAGAACGTCTGACCCTTCCAGTACCAGAGTGTTGCAGCACTGAGGCACTTTAAATAAGATGCTTTCTTACTGTCACTGACTCCTTTATTATTCTAAGACTCTAAGTTAGTGTGTCAACAAAGGGCACATACTGAGAGAACGGCATAGATCCATTTATTGATGGGGAGCTTGGCATTAACATGGGAGTATATATAAATAAAATATAATGTTTGAGAGAAGTTCAGACAGAAAACCAGGCGACCGTGTCTGGTGCCTCCAGACTTTTGGCTGCATCCTTCATAGTGGAGAGGCAGCCGATGAGATCTCAGCGTGTGCCTCTCTCTAGCTCCAGGGGGTGATCACACTGAGACACGTCGCTGCAGGCGCAGACGCAGACGCAGACGATCAAATAACGAATCGGTGGGGAAAAGAACATCAAGCGGACAAAGAAAGTGTCAAATTGCATTTGACATCCTCTCTCCCGTTTCTACCACATCTACAGTACCGACATCTAAACTACTTCTACCCAATGAAATTTTTTTGAGAGTACATCTAAAACTGCTAGAAAAAAACTCAAAGCGGTAAGAGAGGGGCACATGCAAGCGGGCGTACCCTAGGAAAACAACGTTTTTTTTTCTGGTGACTTTTCTGGTGTCTCTGCATGATTGGCCCCAGACATTTTTTTTTTAATATATGTTTATAAGTTATAAAGAGAGTTACGAAGTTGTGACAGTGACACTTTTTTTCACATCACAAAGGACAGGCAGGAAAAACACATCCCCTCCCATTTGGTTAGGCAGAGTGACCCAAGAGTGATCCATTTGACCACCAGCCCACCCTCCTCCCATTCTCCCTCCCACCCGCCGATCTGGGGGAGGCAAAGAAAAAAGTAAAAAATGAAAATAAAATGATGAACAACATAGCATACATGTAGAAATGTTAATGTTAAACATAAGGGTGTGAAAATAAATGTTACTGCTGTGATTAGAGCACAGAATTAAAGAGTTTGGCTTAGTTAGTTTTTCTACTCTACTGTATGTTGTATAAACTGATGACCTGATCAGGTTTAAGTGGTTACATTTTAATCACTTACACCTGATTATTTACCGACTTATTTATACTTAACATTTTTAAAAGTTCAGAATGTTTTCGCCAGGTTGAAAGTGGTTAACAAATTATCACCAAATACTGTACTTGAACCCTAGCAGCCCTATTCTGTGAATATTCTGCAAAGTTAGGCGAACATATGGCAAACATAGCAGAACCACAAGCTCACAAAATATTGCAAGCGTGTCGCTTGTAGGTGTGAGCTTGTCGGTTATATAAGACAAAACAACTGTTTTGACATCGAAAATAAAAATAGTTTAAACTCACTACAGGTACACGCAGTACCTTTGTTTATGTGATGTTGATCCAAGAGGATAGCGCACCAGAAGTCAGAGCGCGGTGGTTACGAGAAAAGTCATTTATCGTTAAACCTACTGTATACAAAACCAGAGAACACAGTGTGTAGTTTAACTCTGAATAATGTCATGGTAAATCGTGGTATTAATCTTGCTAGTGTGGTACAAGCCCCAGGATGTTTCTAACGGTACATCTACTTTACTTCCCCACCCTCAAAAGTGTTGATGTCAAACAGCAATCTACAGCAGTTCTACAATGGAGGTGGTAGAGGAGGTAAGGTGTTGTAGAACTGTTGTAGAGAACCTTGTCTGTCCACCGTTTCATGGTTAGCAAAGTAGGGAGAAGAAATAGACTAGAATAAATGCACGAGCACAAAGCACACTTTTACAAAGTTAGGCCCACACTGCATGCTACATGTATGTAGCACGAGTGTCACATTATAAATGTGCCTGAGTGTGACATTTGTTGTGACCTGCTGCAAGAGTTCCCCTGCCTTCACAGTGAGTCACGTGATTGGCTCTGTCTGTCTACACTACAGTCTGTACGTTGTATGATGATGTCACAAAGCTGAGAGTTTCAGTCATTTGTCGAACCGCACCAGTGTTTTGTCTACCTCTACTTGGAGTTGAGGAACTAGGTTGCTCTAGCCATTTCAGTCACAAGCAAATCAATATTAATAGGCCTACATTTGAATAACTTTATTTTTTTAAACTAAAGGTCGACTTGAAATAACCTGACAGTGCCTTTGACTGTCTTTTCCACTGTCTACTTCCATCCTTGCTCACTTCCTGCTTCCTACTTCCTGTTCCCTGTTCCCCCTGTTTCCTCGTTCATGGTGCATGCTCCTCTGGCATGAGGGTCCTCCAGTCCTGAATGACCATTCTGTTTGATGCGTCTCACACTCCTCTCTTCCAGGGCAGTGCGTATGCGGCCAGTGCTTTACCTCCTTTGTTCTGTCTGTCACAGCATGCCTCGGTGATTTACAGGGTTGTCTTTACGCAGTGTCTCTCCGTCTGTGTAAAGCATTTTCGCTTCTCTGTAGTTGTTGAAGCAGATCCCCAGCCAGTTACTGTATTGCAAAGCTTCTTGTTTGTTTTCTGTACTTTTATCTTCTTCATGCACAACCCTTATCGAGTGGTAGTTAGCTAGCTTTGCATGGCATCTTGTATTAGATTAGATGTCTGTTTGTAAAGAGGGGTGTTCTCTTTTTTCCAGCAAGGATGTCACGGAAATTAAGTTTGCCTACTGAGCTAAAGCCAGACTTGGGTAAGCCTTAACTTCGTGTTTACAAAAAAAAAGGAAAGAAAGAAAAACATTGTGTGAAATTGTTCTATTCACCCCAACTGGACTTCACCACATTACATCAGTCTAATAATATAAAGGTTGATATGAACCTTACAATTGTTGGAAATTTTGGAAAGTTCCACAATGAAATCAGATCTTACTTTAGCTCGACAGTGTAGAGCCTACTGAAGACACCCTGCCGATTTAACGTCAAAAAATTTTTTCATTTCAAAATGTAACAAATCTGATCTCAACCTGAAATATCGAATCTTATCTGGACTCTGCATTCAATGTAATGTTTCCCAGTGTACGTTGAATTGATCTCAAGGACGTCTGTTCTTTGACAGTGGGGTGTTCTACTCTAGGTGCCTAGCTAAACTGTCCTGCGCTTCATCTCACCACAGAGCCTTCCATGCTGTCTGCCCCTGTCTTCCTCCGTCTCTTTGCTCTGGGTTCTTTTAAAATGTGTAAAGTAGAAAAAAGAATCTGTATAAATTTCTCTCCATTTAGGTGACAGACATAAAGACCTCTAAATTCGATCCACTGAAAGTACATCTAGCTTTGTTTTTGTATTGAAGATTCAAGAAACTTCAAAGGAAGGTTTTTGAGGGGTGAAATTAAGAGGTTCACAGTTCTTTGTACTTAGTTTTTTCTCCAATTTATACTTTGTACAAATTGAACGGTTGTTTGGGTACGCTGTTGTAATGCATTTTAAACCCTACTGTTGGCACTGCTACACAAGAGTACAACTTGAAGGTTGTAAAATCAAAGTGACAAACATTTCCCAGGGGTCTGTGCTTGGTTTGCCAAGTCTTCCTGTCCATTTGCCAAATAACAATTAATATCACATGCGCTTATAATAATAATAAAACTTTATTTATATAGCACTTTTTTAAACAAAGTTACAAAGTGCTTTAACAGTCAGACAACAATAACAGAATACATCACATCCATCTGTCCAACAGATTAAAAAAGTATGCCAAGTATTTACATTTACCCACAACTGGAACCTAACATTATTTGGGATTATTCTGTTTGTAAGGAGATAAAGTCATTGCATCACCATTTTCAGTGCCATATTAACTAAGCCACATATGGTCATAAACACAATATGGCTGTTTCACAGCTGGTATCATTAGGCCCAGAAGGCACATTACATTTTGTAGAAGTTTTGGAAATGTCTGTTCATTGTTGCCGCTCACTTGAGGGCACATCAAATGTATGTATACGTGTATTGACCATTAACTCTTAACCTGCTCATTGTTTTTATACGTTTTCATATATTATTTGAATTTGTGCCTTGAATTTTTGTCATTCATCTGTGTAATCAATGTTGTTTTTCCACAATTGTGTAAACGTATAAATCCTCTACGTCTGTCCTGTGCAGGGGCGCTGGAATGTTGTGCAAGGGGGCCTGATGTTCTGGGGCGTTCTTTGCTTTTGGTTTGGTCTAATTTGGTTTAAAAATTAGTTATTTAGCTATCTACTTTACTCCCCAAAGTTAAATATACAATAGTTGTAATAGATATATTTGTGTATATATATTACTAATATATAAATATATAAAAAGAAAGAAAAAAAGTCATCCCCACCACCAGGGGGTGCTGCAGCCCCATCAGCCCCCCCCCCCTCCAGCGCCACTGGCTTCTGGCTGCGTGCGGGTGCTTTACCTCTCTTTGTGCTCTCCGTGCTGTCCTCCTGTCCGTGTGTCCTCCGCGGGGCGCTAACCCTCTAGACCTCCGAGACAACTCGTTCAGCCGCTCGCGCTCCTCCAGCGTCACCAGCATCGACAAGGAGTCGCGCGAGGCCATCACCTCCTTCCACTTCTGCGACACCTACGCCCGCAAGGGGGACGGCGCGCTGACGCCCTGCCTGTACGTGGGCACCTCCCTGGGCACGGTGCTGGCCGTGACCATCACGCTGCCCCCCGCTGGCGAACAGAGGCAGCTGCAGCCTGTCATCGCCGTGCCCAGTGGTATGTTTGGGGGGACCGATGTAGGCCAGTCAATCTAAGGTTTGAACCAAAAGAAATTGCAATAGTAGTCGTTCAATGTTTTTCATGATCCTTTAGGGTCATCCAAATAACATATTAAAAATTGTCAATGAAATAATTAGTGGATCATGGTAAATTCAGGGGTTGAAAGTCGGGGTACCATTAACAACCTATATATTATTAATATTATGCTTTAAGTAGCATGTGACTAGGGCAAACTTTTTGATTTTCATGATTCTGAACCCATTCCAAGCATTATTCTTTTGGTTCACACCCCTTTTTATCTTAGATTGACTCGCCTAATGGGAGGGAAGGTGAAGAATTTAGGCATTTAGCAGACGCTCTTAATCCAGAGCGATTTACAGGTGTTACTGTGTGCAGACCTGGTCAGCTCAACTTCACACTAGCACAAAGAGACCTGGTCAGCTCCTGTGCAGTCAACTTCACTAGCACAAAGGAACCTGGTCAGCTCCTGTACAGTTAACTTCACTAACACAAAGAGACCTGGTCAGCTCCTGTTCAGTTAACTTCACTAGTACAAAGAGACCTGGTCAGCTCCTGTAGAGTTAACTTCACTAGCACAATTAGACAATGTAAAATCATTGTTATTTTGATCGATGCCTGTTGTCTCCCCTATGGTACCAACATCAATACAGCATAGAAATGTGGACAAAATCTTATCCGACAACAAAATATTCTTTATTTTTTGGTCTGAGCGACTAAATCTCATCAAACGGTGGTCCTTGGCTCAAATGAAAACTACTGACGTAAACGAAACACATCCACAATTAACATTATTACCCCTGAATTGCATTTCCCTGTCAAAATGGTCTTTGTTAAAACAGATTCATTGAACATACATGTGTTCACGAGTGGCCCTTTTCTGTGTTTTCACCCTGACACACAGGCATGTTGGTGCGGCTCAAGGGCAGCATCATGCGCATGTCCTTCCTGGACTCCTCGGGGGCCATCCTGCCCGCGGCCTCCGAGCCCTGGTACGAGCCCAACGTCACAGCCGACGGCGAGGAGCGCGGCCGCAAGCGGCGCCCCGTCTCCGTGTCGCCCACCACGTCACAGGACCTGAGCGAGCACGTGTACGCCGTGGTGTGCTCGGAGAAGCAGGCCGAGGTGCTGACGCTGCCCTCGCAGACCTGCGCCTACAAGCACAGCATCACGGAGAGCTCCTTCATCCTGCGGGCCGACGTGGTGACGATGGGCAGCGGTGTTTGCCTGGCGTGTTTCTGCGCCAACGGCCACATCATGACTCTCAGGTTAGAGAGGTTGGCCGCCTGTGCCGATGTACCGTTGATCAAATAGATGGATGTCACATTATGCTGTTGTCTGTTTGGCCTACCGCTAGTGTGCGTGCATGCGTGCGTGCGTGCCATCACAAAATAATTCCCAGATTAAGCCAATATTAACGAGGCACCAAGTGGCAAGTCTGAGACTTTGGCAAAGACAGATGAATGTGGGCCACTGTTGTGACGGGAAGAGGATTATTAGACTGTTTAATCAATTAGAGCTCTCCTTTTGTTCTGGCTTTTTGGCAAAGTCAGACAAAAATAAGAAAGCACGCACACACACACGCACACACACACGCACGCGCACCACCAGGTTGATTATCAATTATGTTTAGAGATGGATACATGAGAGGTGGATGGCATTATTCTACCCTTCAGTCTCATTCTTCTTCCAACTGGAGGAGAGACAGACAAGGGCAGAGTGCAGTCTCCCATCTGGGTGTCTGGTTGGACAAGGACACCCTTGTCCGTGCGTGCGTGCGCACAAATATATATATATATATATATAGTTGCATTTTGTTTGATAGGACATCAACACAAACTACATGTTGCCTTTCTACTGTATATGAATGATATCAGTATTAGGGAACAAACAAATAATAATAATCCTAGAAGAAATATGAAATATTTTCATAACACAAACCATCTGAAGCGTTCTCTGTGTCCGTTGGTCCAGTTTGCCTGGCCTCAGACCGCTGCTGGATGTGAACTACCTGCCGCTGACAGACATGCGGATAGCCAGGACGTTCTGTTTCTCCAACATGGGCCAGGCCATGTACCTCACCTCCCCCACCGAGGTCCAGAGGATCACGTATAGCCAGGAGACGTGTGAGAACCTGCAGGTTGGTTCCCAACAACCGGAATTATAGTTTTTGTTTTTAGTTTAGTTTAGTTTAGTTTAGTTTTCATTGTTTAAAATGTTTAGTTTCAATCTAGTTTTGTTAATTATTAATATGGAGTATTTACAAGGATTTAAGATATTCAGAATATATATTACAATAAGCACAACTCTTTATTGAGGGGTTAGTTCAGAAATTAGTAAAGCTCTATGAGATACCTGCCATTAATGTAGTTGTTGCAAAGCTTTTAATTGATTGCTTGAGTCCCGTGGTGGAACTTCTGGTCTGGTTTTGGTCAATATTAAGTAGTTTTGTGGATTAATTTACTTTTAATGAGTGGCCCCCAGACAACCACCAACATGATCGGAACTACTTAATATTCACCAAAACCAGACCAGAGCTTCCACCACGGGACTCAGGGAATAATTTTAATACATTTGCAACCATTACATTAATGGTAAGTATTTCCTATGCTTCAAGTCCAAAAATCTGAACTAACCCTTTAAGGGCTTGACTTACCATTGACTGACATCCCAGTTAGGGTTATGATGTCACAAAAATGGTGTATTTCCGATTGGGCCTTTTGACTCAAAGGCTTCAGCTTTCAGGAAGAAACCAAAAATACACAGGGAAGACATAATTGAATATTCTAACCACACCTATTAGTCTATTAGAGTAATGTTAACTCCATAGACACATATACAAAACAGAAAAAGTACAAAAGTCACCATCTTTAAATTATGATCTGGAAAACGCGAAGGCCCGCACACAGTTATGATGACACGTTACAGTACGTCCCGGCGGGGCAATGTTTTAACGTGTTCCTGTCTTTCAGGAGATGCTGGGTGAGCTGTTCACGCCTGTGGAGACGCCCGAGGCTCCGAACAGAGGTTTCTTCAAAGGTTTCTTTGGAGGAGGAGCGCAGTCACTGGACAGAGAGGAACTATGTCAGTCCAACACACCAGACATTCACTCACATCACACAAACACGGTCAATTAGCCCTTCGCTAAACCCCACCCCAAAAGCGATTGTCCAGTGCCAATCCAAATAGTTTAGCAAGCGTTGCTAACGATGGCAAGCTTTCGACGCCTCATAGATGACAATGTTATTTTGCATGGCTGTGTTGTTGAACACATACACAGCTTAACGTAGGGAAAGTTACACGACTGACCCACCCAGGCGACGGCAATAATACAAATCACCGTAGTCTTACTGTACATTACATGAAAACTCCTGTCGAACGGTTGATTGAGTTGAATACTCCCTCATTTCCTCGTATTTCTAGTTCATTGAAATAAATAATGTCATGCACATTTGTCCAGTGCAGGCCTTGTTGACTAGATTTAGAATATATTTTGAAGCTCTTGCTACTGAAATGATCGATTATTTATATGGAGAAATCCAACATGAATCTCATTGGGTGAGAAGGACAGCTTGCCATCGTAAAGTGGAGTGGGTGGGGCTTATCGAAGGACTAAGTGGGCGTACAGCGAAATCACCGGCATTTTATCATTCCAGCGTGATTCCAGGCATCTAAACATGTATTCACTCCAAAAATGTATAACTACCGGTATAAAACTACAAAATAATACATACAAAAATATTTTGGAAAGGCATACATCAACGATGTGTCATATGAAATTGAAAGGATATTTCCAACTGTACAAGCAATTAAAATTGCGTAATTAAAAACAATATAACATTTACGGTGCTTTATGGGCTCTGCTAAAACATATATGTGCGAGATGATTTTGACCACGCAGCGTGACATTAGACGCCTATAAATAATCCCTGTGATAATATAACATTTTGGCATAAATGGACGTGCACGACTATTTTATTTTCAAGTGACAATGACAAGCATATAGCTTGCCTATTTGCAATGGTATATAGGCGTTAGTTAGAGGCTTAATCATTTCACTCATTTAAATAAGTGCTTTAACAATCATTCAAATAAATTGCAGATCTGGTTCAGATTTCGGGAGACGGAACATGCAACCAGCACACACCAGCCTTCATCCATATGTTTATGCATTCATTCATCAATCACTCCATCAAGTTGGAAATGCATGCCCCACCCAGTTATTATGTCTGTGTCCCTTTTATGCCCATATATGGAGTGCTTTGTCAGGCATGCCCAAATATGGATTCTCTGCAGATGTCAGAACATCATTGTGATGTCAGAACAATCACTAAGATGTCAGAAAAGGCCAGCTCCATATATGGAGATATAGGGGTGATCAGGGCCAGAGCCCGGGAAGAGGCTTTTGTGCTGGTTCTGGACAACCGGCTATCTGACGGACTCGACACACCGGGCACTGCACTCCCTGTGTGGGTGATGAACGCGTGTATCGAATTTGAAGTCGGTGGGGCGAACGGTTCTCGAGTTACGTGGATTACAGACGTACGTACACACGTACGTACACACAGAGACTTGGTGTATTTATAGATACCGATAAGATAGATTTAAGCAATATTACACGAGAGGGGGTGGTTTAACGTCATTAATGGACGCCTGCGATGCTGCAGGAACGAGTCCGCAGGGCGAGTTCCGAAAGCGACCCAGAAGTGCATTAATGACGTTAAACCACCCCCTCGAGTGTAATATTGGAATTATACAACAGTTACCCTTAAAACTAAGAAAATTGCTGATTTCTTTAATGACAGATGTAGTCACTACGACCACAAAATGTCCCAAGAAACTAGCTAGCCTAGCCACCGAGTTTGCTGTGTTCTGGGAGAACAGAGCAGCTGAATTATTTGTTTTGATTAGGTGTGGATCGAGTGGTGCTCGTTTGAAACATGGCTAGAAGGCCGTTTCAACCAATCAGATTGCTTCCTCGAAATGACCTGTTGTATAATTGTACTTTACTTGAGTTTTTCCAATTTCCTTTACTTTTACTTGTCCTGATGTCCTGATCACGTTTTTTTGCTCCTGATCCGATTCCGATCATTTGATTTTAAGTATCTGCCAATACTGATTTTTCCTGATCCGATATTTCAATTTTTATAGAACACTTATGCCATATCACAATAGTACAATATCCAAAATTACTATTATTAAAGAGAATATTATCCATTCTAATATCATGATATGGATATGATATTGATACTAGGGATGTCCCGATCACGTTTCTTTGCTCCTGATCCGATTCCGATCACTTGAAAATGACGTGATCGGCCCCGAGTTCTGATCACGGGATCGGGATAACCCTACTTTTACTTCTACTCCACTACATCTCAGGTCCAAATATTGTACTTTTACTTCACTACATTTATTTGACAGCTTAGTTATTTTGTAGATTTGGATTATTATTACAAAACATCATACAGTAACCACTTCAGCCCTGTAGAGCGTCCCAGTCCCACCTTTCCGAGTGACGAGGGCACCAGGAAATCTTTCATTTTCTTTGGGCCGAACAAATTCTTTGAAAGAAGAAAAACAACAAAAAAAGTGTTCTACCCTGCCCTTTTTTCCGTCTTTCTAATTATCATATGTGTCTATTGTCATGAGTTGTCACCTGCCGAGTTGGCTTGTCCGAGGCTTTAAAGGTCTATGGGGAAAATTAATGGGGAATTATTTCCTGGTGCCCTCGCAGGGGGGTGGGACTGCGACACTCTACATTTCAGCCATTTGAGAATAGCCGAAATGTTGCTATTTTCGAATGATTTTGACACGTTTGAAAAGCTGTGAAATGGAACATTCTGCATAATGAATAATTTCTACTTTTGGTACTTTAAGTACATTTTGATACCTTTTACTTTTGTACTTTTACTCAGGTAAACTTTTAATTCTGGACTTTTACTTGTAACAGGGTATTTCTACATTGCAGTATTGTTACTTTTACTTAAGTAAAGAATGTGAGTACTTTTCCCCCCACCACTGCATGTTGTACGGGAGTCTGTTCACCTCTCCTGATCTCTGCATACCTCCGTTCCTTCGACCCAGTCGGTGAGACGGCTGCGGGCAAGGCGTCCAGGAGTCTAGCCCAGCACATTCCAGGCCCCCAGGGCCTCGAGGGCATGAAAGGGGCAGCCTCTGGTGTGATGGGGGACCTGGCGCGTGCCCGGATAGCACTGGACGAGAGAGGCCAGAAGCTGGGCGAGCTGGAGGAGAGGACGGCTCTCATGATGAACAGTGCAGACAACTTCTCCAAACACGCCCATGACGTAAGAAAGGGGACAACGTCTGGGATGGGATGTGCAATTGTTACATTTAGCCACTAGGGGGAAGTATATCCATGTCTCGTTTTGAGCCCTGTGTGTGTGCACCAGATAATTACAGAAATTGATTCCCTGATTGTTTTCTCTTACCGTATGGTAACCGTACAGCACTTTGTATTTGAAATGTGCTATATAAATATAGATTATGATGATTATTATCATTATTATTTAAAGAGGTTTCCCTGCAGGAAATTGACAATTATTACAATTACAGAATGTGCAGCTTAGTATTGACATGTTGCTCTGCAACACTTTGCTCTGTGTCACCAGATGATGCTGAAGTGCAAAGACAAAAAATGGTACCAGTTCTGATCCGAGAGGAGGAGTGGGGGGACGCAGTGCCACGAACGCAAAGGTCGCCTTCACCACCACCTCATTTGGACCCCCTTCTTCTCTCAGTCCATCTCATCATCCGTCCCGCAAAAGCCCTTTTTCACTGGGACACTTGGGATTCTCTTTACTAGCACAATGTTGAATTCTGTTCTTAACCTCAGTCTCTGGGTGGAACTGAGGAGCGGACCTGGACAGAAGGATAACCTCTGAGGGAGCAAACAAACAGTGTCCTATTCTTGTTTTTTTAGTTGGGTTTTTTTTAATGTTCTCGTCTGACTGTTGGTTTGTCTGTTCAGCCTCTGCTCTGACGTAGGCGGTTGGCCAGAGCACCAGAGCTTGTCCATTTTCATTCGCCGATAGCGGTCTTTTGCTGTTGCCTCTGCTCCGAACGCATCGGGGCACCGGTATTCAAACAGACGAACACAGCTGAAAAAAAAAGAAAGAAAAAGAGTGAAACAAATGATTCAGAAGCAACGACTAACTAAAAAGAATATTTAAATGTAAAAACAAAAAAAGATCTATATACATAACTATATATACATACATAAATCTATATAAATGAGCAACACTGTATCCACTTCCTACCGACAAGTACAAAAGAAAGGGGACTGCTCAAAAAAGGAGACTCTGGGTTGGCGGGCCAAAGGAAGCACTATTTGGAGAACCACCGGAAGTGATGTCGCCTCCTCTATGCAGAGCGTCACCGAGGGGGGGGGGGGGGGGGGGGGGGGAGCAAGTAATTTTGATGTACATTGGATATCTCCTGTTCGCGCTCAACCTTAAGACTTTCCCCCGTCTGCTGTATCGTACAGACTTTCACATCACGACCATCATTACCAACAGTATACATGTTTTGATTTCCATTTTAATACCATTTCTCAATTTGTTTCTGGTTTGGTTTAGCTCTCTCTCTATGTATTAATGGTAAATCTCTTATTTTTCTATCGTTGTGAAAGTGACTGATATATTTATTTGTTGCAGATGTGTTTTAGTTGTGTGGCTTTTGTCAAACAACCTCACGTTCATTTCTCCTTATGAAAAGGGCTGGAATCTATAATGGAGGGTAAGGATTTAAAAGGCATATATCATTGAGCACTTATCACCACCACGGCCACATCTGACCTCTCAGATATCTCAAGTCAAGATCTGATAAGCCGCAAATAGTTCCTTGTGATACCTGAGGTTTTAATTTATCAACTTCTATAAGATGATGTTATACCTGCCTCCCTCACCCTCTAAATGCCATAAGCATCAAGAGTGTGTCTTTGTGTGTGTGTGTGTGTGTGTGTGTGTGTGTGTGTGTGTGTGTGTGTGTGTGTGTGTGTGTGTGTGTGTGTGTGTGTGTGTGTGTGTGTGTGTGTGTGTGTGCGTGTGCGTGTGCGTGTGCGCAAAATGCTGACAAGCTCAGTGTTCAGTTGACACTGATTGTCCAGCCATATATTTTGGCTTTTTTCTTTTTCAGGTGTTTCCAAATGGACTTAAATCCTGGAGTGCACATTGATGTGGAGATTATATACACATGGGTAGAAAACCTATTTGTGTGTGTTCATATATGCAGGATTCTATGTAAATTGTATGGATGTACAGTCCTTTTAAGGCATACATTTCAGAGCATATTTTTGTTTTCCCTTGACAATTGTCTGTATGAGAACGTGTGTGTGTGTGTGTGTGTGTGTGTGTGTGTGTGTGTGTGTGTGTGTGTGTGTGTGTGTGTGTGTGTGTGTGTGTGTGTGTGAGTGTGAGAGTGTGTGAGAGTGTGTGTGTGTGTGATGTTGAAATTTATTTATTGATGTACAAGAGACACTGTGGTGTGTGTTAAGTGTCAGGAACTTCTGAAGCGTTCGCTGTTCACCTTTTAGTTTCCCATATCGATTTGGTAGTAGAACTGAAACTGTGTTGTCTCTTGCAGCGTCTGCCAAGCTTGTATCCGTTCTTCTGTACATAGGTAAATAGTTTGACAATCTAAGACCAATTGGAAAGTAAACATTGAAGTTGCTTGAGCAACACAAGAGGACAGTGGCCATATTTTTTCTGACGCCAAAGAATTACTTTCGTTTTTTTGTTGAATTGTGTCATCAATAAACCTTTCACTGCATCCAGTCTCCAAATCAGATATTATGGGTTGGCATGGCAACCACAATATTTTGTAAAATGTGCATTAATTACTTGGCAAGGTAGGAAATATCAACATAATTTCCTTCTGGAGCTTAATTTATAGTCCGTCGCATGACTCACTTGCCGACGAGTGCTGGTTTACTGGCGATGTGACACATTAGCTTTTAAATCAATTTGTCGTTGGCAAGCGTCACCATCATGCAAAGCATTATAAATGGGGCATTCAGCTATCCTATTTTGACTGACATTTCATGTTTTGAAATGGGCCTTGGTCATGTGTTGTATGCCACAATACTGTAGTATTCATAATGTGACGTTTGGACAAACCTTAGGCAGTCTAACCAACTGCACCATTCTACTGCAGCTCAACCACAACAGTATTTCATTGTGTGTGTACTGTGTACAATGTGTGTGAGTGTGTGTGTGTGTGTGTGGGAGGGGGTATCCCTTATGTTCTGTTAATTTAAGTAACTTAAGTTATTTATTTTTTACGTTTTATGTGGTTTGTCTCAAAAGCTTGATTTTTTTTCCATCAAAAGTCGTTTGTATCAGTTGACTATTATCTGTAACAAATCCCATCAGTGACGTTGAAAAGATCACGATAATGGGATCATAAGCTTTGGTGGATGACCTCTGAATTGTAATATAATTATGCTTCCACACCTTTTCACTAATTTTTCTCTAATCCGTCGTTATCTGTTTCCCTCCCTGTCAAAGATATATCTTCCTTCGTTGACTGTTCCAGTGACTCTATTGGTTGCTACAATAAATCCAATAAATCTGGTCTTCTTATGTCTAGTATACATTGTTGTGTGGACATCGGTTACAGATTGTTTTTGCCAGAGGTCATCCCCAAGAACCTGTTTGTAGCTCCATGTCTTGTTTACTTAATTTTGTTTTTCAGTTCTTTCTTTGTGTTGTGATATGTTTCTCATTGACATACACCTAAGTATGCAGTGTTATACCTAATGATCCACACACTTGTAAACGACATAAGTGAGTCCTGTCTACCATCATACATCATCTTCTGTCCTGGATTCAACGGTCATCAGTGGGTTGCAGTATTTTTCTCATTGTAGCCAATTTTCTTGTACAGTTTTATGCAAATTTCACATGGATGTTTATGACTTTCTCTGCTGCCACAAAAATTTAGAAATTATGTAGATAGAAATTACTGTGCAATGAAAAATAAAAGTAGAAAATGTACTTTCTCGTGGCATTTGTATTTGAAGTGATTTGATATCTTTGGTGGCCATTTCTCATTTTTCACGAGGATTAAATTAATGTTGCTACTTGCTATTCAATAGCTAGCTACTAAGGCAGCTGGCCACTAGATGGCAGAAAATGCACATGGATGCTTTGATTTTTTTTATGTATGAGAAACTACCGGTCCAAGAGGTGAAACAAAGGAGGGTGAATCAGCTGCTGCTGGAGAAATCATGATACTGGGTCACCTAACTTTCCTTTGATATAATGAACAAAATGGCGTTTCTGGATAGATGCCTCACATGTTCAAAACAAGATCACGAACAAATGATTGTACCCAAACAATGACAGGTTTTAGTGCAAATTTGGAGATTTGATGCTGTGGCTTAGCTATGTTAGGTTGTGGTTTATAGGTCTACGCTATTATTACCCTTTATCTTAAGAGTCTTTAGCAACACAATCTTGTATTGATCAGGACTAAGTGTCTTGTAAGTGCGCTCTCGGGTTCCTTTAAGGCCATTTCACCAGTGATGGAGTGGTCAGTAGAGGTTATTCTGTTCTTGAAGGTCACCTTTAGTCTGGAGATGCTGAAGTTTTCTTAACCACTCAAACCCTATATACCTACTTACTAAACTTGACTGAGGTGGGCTCTGTACTCGGACCACTCATTTTCCCCACCATCTACACCAGCTCTCTGCAGAAAATAGCCCTGTGGGCTTGTAGATCGGCTATTTTTTGGCAAATGTTATTACACCCCATAGTACAGATGCTAGGGTTCAAGTGGTTCATTGTTTTCTGGTTTGCCAAGCTAAGAACTATTCTGGTTTACCTTACCAAGCTTGAACTATGCTGCAAAGCAAAAATACTTGCTTTACCAGAGGCAACACAACAGCTTGAGAAGCATAAATAAAAGGAAATAACTTACTGTTCGCAGGATTTATTTTCAGTATCCATAATCCCACTGGAAGTCATTTAATATTCTTCCTCTTCACTGTATCACAGTGGACAAACAGACTGGAATATACATTTTTCGGCCATCTATGTATCTATCTGACTATCTCATATAGGTGTCAAATACAATTTAACTCTGGGTTCAGCGAGTTCACTCTGTATTTGTATGTTTCCGTATCGACTTATAGTGCGGATCAATTACAGAAGGAAGGAGGATGGGTGACCTTCCAATTTGACCTCCAATTTCCTGTAAAAAGGAAAGATTTGCATTCTACCCTTATAAAGAGTGTTATTTATCAGCCTGTATTCACTGACCTCATCCATAGTGACTCATGCCTGCATGGTCTCCTGGGTGGAATTCAACCTATAAATGAATATATTACAGAACAGCATTTATGTGGTGAGGTATTTTGACTTTCAACTTAATATTGAAACGCTTTGTTATGATCAAAACTAATGTTGAAAAGCTATGTTTTTTTTTAAATGATAAAAAATAGCGAAAATAATGTTTTTTAAACTGCTGGGGTTAAGTGGTTAAAGCACATTTCATCTTACTATGTGAGAGAAGCCCCTATAATGAATAGAGGCTATGCCCTTACACTATGTTAAGACCTTGTTTATAGAAAGAAAACCATCAGCCAAATTGAAGTCATAATTTGATTGGGGGGACTGTCTGTTTTCTCTCAAAGATAATGATCAGCTGGGGAAGCCAGGGAGTAGAAGGAGCTTGAGGAAGGGAGAGAGATACTGGAGGGGTTGCTTGGGTTAGTGTGGGGGTGAATTGATAGTGTGGGGGTGAATTGATTTGATATTGTTGATGATTTGTACAATTTGACTATGTATATGAGGAGAGGGTCACTGGGGAGACATGTCTGTTGATCCATACAGTACTATGAACTATACTGACCTTGTGATACTTGACTCACACACACACACACACACACACACACACAGACATGCACGCACGCACGCACGCACGCACGCACGCACACACACACACACACACACACACACACACACACACACACACACACACACACACACACACACACACACACACACACACACACACACACACACAGAGAGAGAGAGAGAGAGAGAGAGTTACAGACCCACAATGGTCCATTTGGACCCCTGATGGACCCCGAACCATAGGCCTATATTACGAAGCTGTGACTTAGACCAAACAGCTGTCCTTTCAGCAAATTAGGCCTAAGTGACACATTCAGAGTCACAGTCACTTGTTGCCTTGGTGACTATAGTAATGACCTAAGAAGAAATATCTGCACTGCAGGAACTGACAGCGACTGTGGCGAAAGGTGAGAAAAAACAATGAGGCTGAGCGAACATTCTGAAAATAAAAAAGACAGACGACAACCGAGGAATCGACTCGTCTCGTCTCATGATGATGACGACAGATGATTTGGGCATACTACCATCACACTGCAAAGGACACTTAACTAGTTCAGAACTGGGCAGGTTACAATCGTGGTTCTGCTGACCCCATCTGAAAGTATTTGAAAGGGCCCCCATTAATGCTATTATAATGGGGCATTAATTAATGCTGTACAGTACAGTATATAGCCTGCCCTATATATTTTGCTGGGGACCTCCTGGAACCCCCCTCAAGGACCCATGTGGGTCCCCAGAACCCACTTTAAGAGCCACTAGCTGTAAAGCTAGAGCCCTATTCCAGCAGGATGCATGAATTCAACCTATAAGTCCTGCAAAATGGCATTTGCTTCAGAATAAAAATAAATAATGCAAAAAGTAGGCCTATGCAATTTATGTGATGTGATGGATGTAGTTTCCACAATCCATGCCCCCCTCCTCTCCACCTCGACCCCTGCCGTAGGAATTTAACCAAAGAACTTCCATTGGAAGAAGAGAAGAGGCTGCTAATTGGCTCATGCTTTGCAACCTGTGCTCCCAGCTGCCGAGCCAGGCCGCTGAGAAACTAATTAAGAACTTGCATGGCCGCCGAAGTTCACCTCACCAGCTCACCTTCGCAATTACACTTGGATTTACAATATTTGAATAATACATTATTGGGCCTATCCAACGCCAGAAGGATCCGGGCCTATCCATTCTCGTTTTAGAAATGTTAGAGCCCTGGCTATAGTGGCTATTTTGTTCCAGGAAGGAACGTCGACACGTTGCCACTTGGTTGGTAGGCAACTATAGGCACAGCACCGATAGCTGCAACAAAAATAAATGCGAAAACAGCACCTGCACCGGTCCTGAAGGGGGAGCAAGCGAAGTCGAGTTCGGCTCGAATAAACTTCAAGAAATTATTGCAGCGGGCGGAGTTCATCATCTCCTCCTTGTTTATCTGGTGAGTAGGCTAGAGGTGCCGTGAATCTATGCCACCATGGCGAAATTTATATTTAAGACATTCACATTTTCCCATAACATAATAGCGTGGGTGATATAGCTACATGGCTACACAATGACTATAGCCACGTTATTATGGCTACAAAGTAGCCAGGCATCTCTGGTCTGGTAGCATATTATGGTTTATTATGGTCATGCATGGACAGGCCAACTGCAGACTACGCAATTAATTATTTGTCTAGTCATATTGTTTGTGTGTTCTCACTTTTAATGCCACAATGTCACAGTGCAAAGAACATAAATAGCCTAGACCTAGAGCACCTATAGGCAACCTTTATGGATGCCAGGGTGCCAAGTTAAGTCAACATTGGCACAGGGGAATGCTGTTTTTCTTCACTGGTCTGAAGTGTGAGAGATAGGAGTTGTATAAATATAAACATGGAATCTAAATATGTTGTAGACTTATCCTGCAGTTATGCCATCTGTAAAGTATGCTATACTATAGTGATGTGCGTGCGGGTGTAACATTTTCCACACCGGCTCCGTCCGACGCGGCGCGACGCGTTGCCGCGCGGCGACGCCTGGAAAATAGAACTGGTTCTATCGGCGCGTCAGGAGAGGCGCCTTGTTTTATGACTGGGGCAGTGGGGCGTCATATTTTGACAGCAGCAACTGCATGTCATAATTTCTTCCCCCTTATCTAAAGATTGGACAGTATTATGATGTTGATATTCATTTTGTATTCATCCCCTGCAGGGCCCAAAATATCACAGAAAGCATAGAATGAGTGTCTATTTTTTGGCCCATACTTTGGTCCCAAACAAGAAGATATCAACAAATCTACTTAGTACCTGGGGGCCAGTGGGGGGTGTTGAGAGCAGCATGACCTAATTTGGCTGATACAGGCTTTTAGACTCTTGTTGTTAATTAAGGTATGCTAATTAATTAAGTACAGGCTTGCACTGAAAAATACGGTACAATCTCTTGCAGAGACTTTTAAGCAGGAATGGCTAAATCGGACATGCAGCCTAATGTTTTTATTTTTGTTGTAATGCATTATGACTCATGATCTTGTAAATTGTCGTTGCGTGACACCGGTGTGCAGCCAAGCATAAATCACCCTTTTGATTAGGATCACCCTTTAGAATTGGAGGTAGACGGGAAAGGACGTGTGTAAGCGATTATCCAGGGAGGCAGCACTCATTTTGTTCCACCATGCACTGCTAGGCACATAAACTCATTGGCTTGCATGCCTTGTTGCCTTGCACATACTGTACAGGTAGGCCTACGCAGGACGCTGATGAAACCTAAAGAAACCTCCCAAGCTCAGCAGGGCTGTGCAGAGAGCACTGAGGGGGCAGGTGCCTAAACCCCAGAAAAGGACACATGTCAATTTTTGGGGTGGTCTTTTTGTGAGCGTCCCTCAATGGTACATTGGAATGTCTTATATGCTATAATGGAGCAAGATGTTCCACAATCTTAGCCCATGTCATTGGACAGTAAAATAAGCAATACATTCTCATTACCATGTAAACATACAAATATATAAAATTGATGAAGGCCACGGATGTTGGGCAGGCTGGGGGGGGGGACACTTTAAGGCAAAAGCCCCCCTCTGTACGTGCCTGAAGCTCAGTCAACTGCAACAGGAATTGTACACACCACGAACGCCCCACCACCCCATTCAAAAATATCAAATACAATGTCCCCCCCAAACCCCCCTGCTGAGAAACACTGCTTAAAATGTATAGGGCTGTAAATGGAAGGGTGTAGTCTAGAAAGATGATGAGCCTCTAATGACATGGCTGACTGCCGGGTGACTGCCGGGTGAGGTCACAGCGGATGAGAATGTTGGTTGTCTTCTATTCGAATGTGTAATGCTATTAGCATTAGCTATTTTGACTGAGGACAAAAATGTGACATCATAATTATGCCTACATGCATGCCTATGTAGTATCTGTAACCTATGTACCACACCATTAGCCGCCCTTGATATACATTTTGGGCACTGAGTGCACATAGAAGCTAGATATTGAGATTCTGTAAGCTGGACTCTTTGTTATTGGATCCCATGCAGCAATTGGCAAAGAGGCCGCGGCAGCGGCCTTTGAGACGAGAGACATTCACATCCTTGTTTTCATTAGTTTCTCTTCGACCGTACAATTTGGCCCAGTTCACTCTCCTTCACAGAATATGGATTACTGTCATAAAAAACAAAGAGGTGCTAATGATTTACAGTTACAGTATGACTGCTTTTAGACCTTTGATAGATAGTGAATGAACACGCACATAAGAGGCTAATTTTGTAACATGCAGACCGAGGGCCCAAGATGGCTAACCTCCAAAGCCTCAGCTTGAGCGGCTGATTTCAATTTGCTCTAATCGCTAGTTTTGAAATACCACAGCGGTAATAAACACAAATTGAGGTCCTGTGTGTATAATTAGGATGGGCACTGAAGTGGGGATTAATCAGTCTGATTCTGTGAGCCATGACTAAGGAAAGACTTCAGAGGGAATCTCTACCTGACTTGCTTCACATCATAGACCCCACCAGACTGGCTAGCAAGATGGCAGACCTGGGACTGAACCTTAATCCATTTAGGACTGAGGCAGACGGACTGACGCCTTCCTGAACTAAGTTTTCTGGAAATTCTCAAATATTAATTAAAAAATTACAAAAATCTTATGCTGCTAATACTGTACAACGGTAGCAACAAGAACCCCAAAAGGGGTTCCCGTCCTGAAGGGGTAAAACACCAAAAGGGTTTCCTGTCCGTGACTGGACACTAGAATTCCTTACTGCCAGACCGCTAGAGGTCAGAGTGGGCATTTACGCCATACCACCCTCGCCCTAAACACTAGAGCTCAGCAGGATTGCATACTGACCTTCATGTCACTTGAGGACCTAACTTGGAGAATGCACATAGAGGCTGTGTCAAAGAAGGTGAGGCAATGCCTGAAGGTGAGGCAATGCCATTTTGCCATTTGGCCTTCTAAATTATGTCAACTATGTCAACAACAATACTTTTTTGTATTTGCAGTTACATGAAGACAAGTGGCTCTGATTCGACGGCAGCTGACGTCCCCTGGATGCAAAATTAACTACGCCAGGAAAATGTTGAGAAGCCATTTTCAAAGGTATGTCTCCCCGTTTGCACCGCATTTAATTTGCCTTGCTTGTTTGTCCTTGAACATCTCACTCATACAAATATTAGATTTTTGATTGAAGTCCCCGACATGGCTTGACTATGTCTTCCCTGTGCCTTGGTTATCATAACAAATCCATCAAGCATCTATTTGTTGTTTTGTTTTTCTTTAGTTTTCTCGTATATAGCCTACAAGGAAAAAACAAGCTTAAAATTATCTCAATGATGATAATAGGCTGTCTACAGCACATTATTTAAGCCTCTGAAGTGACAAATGCCTAGCATACCGGCATACACAATTTTACGATTTTAAAGTCCGAAATTGGATCAACCTTTTCCTTACTGGGGTTTGATGTTTTGTGTCCTACATATGAACTTAACATGCTTGTGTGGGTATAGTGTACAAGTCCCCTCGCAAATATTTGCCGAATGCTCTCGCGAGACCCATAATCCTAAAGGGTTCTGCCGGGAGCGATAAATAGTAATACCCATGATCCTTAGCGAGACCTCAGAAGCCCCTTGTCTGAGAAAGAGAGCTTATCATTTTCTCCTAGATGTAAACACGTACACTCATCGGTCCAGACTGTAAATGCTTGTTATGTCTCAGTAGGGAACAATAGGGGAGTTTAAATGCCTTTTCTTTGCGCAAGCTGCAATAATGGTGCAATATGTACCTTTAGTGCTAATTAAATTCTTGAGCATGGCCCAGGGCTGTTTATTCTCACTTTTTCATTGGCTAAGCATCCAATCCAAACGCTCTGGAATTGGCCAATTATTATTACAGACTCGAAAGGGAATTTTCATCATGGTGACTGTAAGTACTGTCATTGTAGTTAGTGTGTTATATTGATAGCATGGCTGAATTACAGGTTGTCCTCGTATGTTGGGGGGAAAAGGCAGTTTCGTAAGAAGGCTGTGATGTTAAAACTGTTAAAATAACATTTTTCTGAGATGCTCTTTTGCCAAAATGCCATAGAGCCGCATGGCAGTGGGGAAAAGGAAGCCATTCATCTTCGTCATCTGTCAGGACAGGCCGTTCCAAATCTGGACGGTAACTTGGTGTTTGGGTGACCTGTGGTCTTGAAGGTCGTGGAGAATGTCAATTAGAGCAGTCGTTGCTTTTCTTTGGTAGAACCCTGTAAACACTGACTCACAGCAGCATGACTTGTCCCCTCGCACTGTTGTGGT
This sequence comes from Protomyctophum parallelum, assembly GCF_964188405.1. Classification (NCBI taxonomy): domain Eukaryota; kingdom Metazoa; phylum Chordata; class Actinopteri; order Myctophiformes; family Myctophidae; genus Protomyctophum; species Protomyctophum parallelum. The sequence continues at coordinate 15,830,260 of NC_139717.1, read as the reverse complement.
GACGCTCCTGTCATTCCATAGCAAGGTGGTTTGGAGGGAACATTTGTAGAATTCCACTCACATTTCCTCCTTTTTTGAGTGGTGCAACCAGTCCTACAACCAGCAATGTCCGTGTCTACCTATGTGGCCATGAGCACGAGTATATGACTTATTAGTACCAGTAGGGGGCGCCAGAAACAGAGAGAGGGATAGTGCTGCTAATACGAGAGAGAGGGGTGTGGGGGGGGGGGGGGGGGGAATTGCACCACTCAGTTTTTTCATGCATTTGCCTTAGCTCAATCCCGTACTCTGAGAATACAAATGTAACCGAATTTATCCAGGGTCTCTAAGTGTTGGATTGCCAGGATGTCACTGTGCACAGAACATAATCTTTCATCTTGTTTGCCACAACATGGCCATGTTTCTTGCTTCTCTATACCATTTAAGTGGTATAAAAGTCAATCGGATAAATGTATATTGATAATATTTTTCATTTTCGGGTGACAGACCTAAGTTACATTCTCCCCTTCCTCCCCACACTCGCAGGAACAGTTCTGACCTGGGTTTTGACATATCATTATTTTAGAAAAGATTTCATCAGCCGATCGGTATCGGCCGATCGTGAGAAAAACAATCTGTGATTAGGATCGTGACCTGCAAGATCAGCAACATGTGTTATCTTTTGCTCTGTTGGGGTGCGCGCCCTGTAATGTTTGTGTTCTACCACACATTAGCTCCCCGGCCTCGTATCAAAGTAACACATTGTGCACCAAATGGCTCCCGAAATGGGCATACAAACCAGCAAACGATGCCACTGTGTGTTTGCATACTGTTCTGTAATGTCCTTTTATTTATTTATTTTTTAATCAGTAAAACCTTTATAAAGAACAAACCTGTATGAATATTATGCCTTCAATATTCACTGTGAATCGTGACTCACAGCAGCTTTGTTGGATAAAAGTGTTTACCCGTTTTCACGTGTGGATTTGAATACATAATGTTTGAGGGATTCATACCAAAGTGAAGCAGACAAGCATAACAAAGTTGGTTTGTGTGATTTAGGAGACATCCATCTGGGTGTATCGGAAATAGCATCACTTTACACTGGTAGACCTGGTCCAAATATGCAGGCAGTAGACAGTGGCTACGTTTACATGAGCAGTTAAATCCCCTTTTCATTCCGAATAGAAGTTCAATCTTATTAAACGTTGTTATGTAAACACCTACAAAAACTTACATCCGAATGAAAACGCTCGATGCGATCTAAAAACCATTCCGATGTCACTGGCCGGATTACTCCGATGTTCAATGTGATTGAAAGAAAATTGGACTCATGTATACACTGCTTCGGATGTAAATTAATTCTGGTCTTTCTGAGCATGCTCATTTCCATTGCGCTCCAACTCCAAGGTGCTCATAAGCCTCATATCCAAGGCGCGCCTAGGGGTTTGCACATAGAGCGCGTTATTTCGTGCATTTTGTGTGTGTGTGTGTGTGTGTTCAACGGTCTCTCTCTCACACTCTCTCTCTCTCTCTCTCTCTCTCAAAAATAACGAGCGACCCGATACAATAATAATCAGTGTGTTGCGTGCCCTGGCCGTGCTGTAGATAATAAAGTAGGCTACACATAAAAACGAGATGATCACCTTCCCAGCGGAGAAGGGGAGCCCAGGTGGGGGAAAAAAGACGGTAAACATAATACGTCCGTCCCTATCCAAGCAGCAGCCTCAAAACTACTGCGGAATGAAATGATGGGATTTCAAAGTGTCGTCTTTCGTCTGAAAGTCACAATTAATGAACTGCCTATATTTTATGTGTCCAACAGATGGCGTAGTTTCACATGAATTAACATGTATCATGTCTTCTATCACTTCTCCATATAAACACTCATTCGGAATGACCATTTCCCATGTAAACTCGCTGCAAAAAACATTACATCGGATGTATTTTATTCGGAAGTATTTATTCGGAATGATCACCCTTCATGTAAACGTAGCCACTGTTAGAATAGCACTTTATACCAGTAGATCTGGTCCAAGTATGCAGGCAGTAGACGGTGTGAGAATGCTTGTCCTCATTGACTCCAAAATTGCAGTGTGCTGCTGTTGTTAAATATTTGTATAAATATTGATTTATTACAAAATATTTACAGGCAGACATAAGAACTCTTATAAAACTTTAAAAAATGTTCTCATATATATTCTTTGACTATTTTACAAAAAGACAACAAGATAATAATAATAATATATTAATAATACCATACAAAAGAACAGCAAGTACATGCAGACAGCGTGCTGTTGAATTGCAAATGACTCATCTCCTACTGCACCCCTCCGGCCATCCCCTCAAAGAAACCAAACACATTCCCTGCACGCCTCACACCAATCCACCTGCCTTTTATGTACATTTGTATCTGATGATGACCCCCATGCAACTGTCTTTTTGTACTAAATGCGTTTTGGACATGAGTGCTGGATGGATTTCACTTGCAAGTCAGTTTTTCTTAAATTCCGCATAGCCATAAGTGAGAAATATTAGAAAGTGACGACAGCTTTTCCAAAGCTGCTGCTGTCACATAATGTCTTATTCACAATCAACCAGACAGCTGTCTCTTGATATGAAGTAGTCATTAAAAGGAATTTGTAAGACTTTATATGACTCTTATCTGGGTGAATAGCGCCCAGTTCCTAATTAACATGTCTGGCCAGTAAATTACCTTGGCTTCCCACAACGGCAATGTGGACCCAGTGATAAAAACTAAACGAACAAACTCGGCTGCTCAGTCTAGTGCTCATGTAGACAGGAGAGAGCAAACATGGAGGATGGTTGGGAACGCAAGAACAGTCCATAAAACACAAACCACTAAGTACACAGCTTAGCTCCGCTTCCTCATTCAATTTTCCTTTGTGTCATTTTGGATAAGGCAAGATAATTGTTTAATGTATGGTTTCAGAAAAGCAAGGTGTTGTGGAAAAACAGATTGTGTGTGTGTGTGTGTGTGTGTGTGTGTGTGTGTGTGTGTGTGTGTGTGTGTGTGTGTGTGTGTGTGTGTGTGTGTGTGTGTGTGTGTGTGTGTGTGTGTGTGTGTGTGTGTGTGTGTGTGTGTGTGTGTGTGTGTGTGTGTGTGTGTGTGTGTGTGTGTGCGTGTGCGCTCCTGTATTTTGGTGCATGTGTTTGGCAGAAGATGTTCCACCTCTGGAATTTCCAGAGATCCAGGCGTTTCATTTTGGAATTTTTAAATGACTGTTGGCAACCGCTGGTGTTTCCTAGGCAACTGTGTGATTGGGAGAGGGGATTTCAATGGTGACTGTCACTGAAGAGAATTGAGCACTGCCTCAGGGTTATATTTTACCATGTGACAGTTTCTGTTAAATGTAGGGCAATCATAAGCTTTTATTAAGCCATCTCCCAAGTGAGGCATAGGCTATTAATTTGCATATTTGTTGGACTTTTTTCTGTACCGTACCGAGACCCATGGACTCTATAGATTTATCATGTGAAATGTGTGTCGGCACGAAAGTAATTAACAAATGGAGATTGCTAGTGTCTACAGTGGCTCATGGAAACAATTTATTTGTCTGTTGATTGCCTCTATTCCATCATTATATAACATCCTAGCAACTCAATCATGAGGCTCAAATTCAGAACGAAAAAGGGGATGAGAAATTACTATACGTCACTACACAATGCAATTCTCTATTCATGATAGAATGAATGATTATATGCATTATTTTTTCGCGAGACATGCTGATGGCCAAAGCATTTTCGGGGGTCCCCAGCCAAAAAGGTTGAACCCCTGATATAGACAGTCGGTGAGAGACAGGAAGACAGACACAACTACAAAATCAAATGCATGTAAGTCAATTAATACATAAAGATGGAGGACAGTACACCAAATCATAATCTGTCACAGCCGTATACTGTAGGTATGGCCGTCTGCCTCTCGTTTAGATTTGTGCCGTTATTGTTGTAAACTGTAACTGTTGTTATCGATGTCGTCCTAAAATATGGACTAGATGAATGTGTGATACGGCAAAGTAACTGAGGCCGTGCTTTGTTGCCACGGCAATCCGTTGTCTGTCAAGCAGAGGCTGTGCTCAATAAAAGTCTCAAAAATGTTATTTCCTGTCGGTCTTCTGAGAAGAGAGATGGTGACCAGATGCAGCTGCCTGCCATAAGGAACACAGCCTAGCTTTTCCACGTGCACGCACAAATCCCAAATATGCCAACACCTTTTGTAATGAATAGCTATCTGTTACACTAAACAGCATCCCTGGAGTAATGGTTGTTGTGTTCAAGGGGAGTGTACTGTATGTGTGCACAGCCGCCTGTGCGTGTGATCTCTTCACACAGACTAAATCGTCCTCCCCAGTGGATATGGCACAGTAAAGAGCCTGTCTGCTTACCTCAGCACAAACCTGGGAAGAAATAGGGGACAACACACACTGAGCTGTGGATCCAAAGTGCTGCTATTCATGGAAACGGGAGCATTAAACTTCCAAACAGTGCCATATAGCATCCCCTGTCTTCTCCCATAATGGAGCCTCTCAGCTCCCTATTCACTATCAGAAGCCTTGACCCCAAACTAACAAGATAGCCAGCCTATACTCTATGAAAAACCCCACCATCAAAATGTTCCAATGAGAAAATGAAAATGTATTTCTTTGTGTTTAAGCTGTAAATACGAACTTGTTCAAATACCGAAATAGATCTACATTTCTTTCTGAATGTTTGAACATGCAGAACATTCACCTAGTGTATTATGACATGCCCAGAATAGGGCATGTCATAATAGTTAATGTTAAGTTAATGTGGTCGAAGATGCGTAAAATAAGTGTTTCGATGTTGTGTAAATTTGAACCCACATGCCCCAAGTACATGACATGTACTGTACACTTACAGAGTGTAAACGTGACAATGACAATGTTAGTCCAATCAAATGTTGTATAGTATGTGATTGTGTGCATATGATTGTGTGTAGTAGCGTGTGAACAGTCACTATTGTGCCTTTTGTACATGGCCGTGTGGAGAGTCATTCCCACATTGGCCTCATTGTCAGATGAATGTAACCAGTACATTACTTGATGCTCGTGTGAGAAGTTTCTCTAAGCACCGGAGAATGACGAATGCTACCGAATTGGAGGCTACTGTAGCATGTGTGTTCAAAATGGCTCAGGATTAAATTCCAAACATTGCACTAAGATAGACTCCAGCAGAGAAATGAAAGCAAGGTTGGCCCAAAACAACTTGGCAGCGAACAGTGACTGCTGGGCTAAAGAAGATCAACTTTACATGGAGCTTGGCACGGCATGCAGTACAACTGCTAAAAATAGAAAGTCTATAGCACCCAATAGAAGATAGTCTAATAGAGCCCAAATAATGAACCAAATGAAAAGCCATGGTATGAATTTGGAACACACACTGGTTTATGTTGGTATTGTTTTCGCTACTTTATATTTTATATACCGTACTTTTGTTTTGTTTTGTGTTTCAACCTTCTCTGTACTAAAGCTACATTTGTGTTATCCTGGTACAGATTAATATTCACATTAATACATTCATGTTCAGATCAAATTAACTCAAATCAAATGTCACAAACAAGGCTCTTTCCCTTGTTTACAAGCATAGGAAAATGAGCATTTTAAGTAAAAGATTTACGCATAATCTCCCTAAATGAAATCCATACTTTATCAGCTACTTATGCTCCATATCTTTACCATTAGCTATGAATTCAATTAATATTTGTAGCACTGGAAATGCTTATTTATGCATTTCCATTTTTAGCCACACATGAATGCCTGATGTCTGAAACTGTTGATTCTGTTGGATTGATGAATTACAGTATTTGAAAGTTAAATGGCTGTAGTTGCAAGAGAAGGATGGATACTCTGGAAGATATATGGGGAGTGAAGTTGTGACTGTGGTCACGATATAGAGCAGGATTTCATCTGTCTAATTGGCCAGAATGGTTTTAAAACCACTGTCACCTTTGGGGTGCCACTCTGGGAAATTTGATTTTTGTGCAATGAGGCATGAGTGCATGCACCAAGCAGTGATTTACTGATTCCCAGTATAGATTTCATTGCTGACTCCAGTTGTGCGTGTTGCGCGCGCGCGCACACACACACACACACACACACTCACTCACTCACTCACTCACTCACTCACTCACTCACTCACTCACTCACTCACTCACTCACTCACTCTCACACCCCTTTGGTATGTGAGTGTGTACATCAAAACCGTGTCCTAGTATACACTCGCTAACATGACCAGGTATTTCCAGGAACCGGGGCTAGAATGTGGAGGAGCATGCCTCGCTCTTTGATTTCAGCTACAGTAGCTGGCCTGCCATGGGGGTATTCCATGTAGGGATGAAATGGGATCATATGTCTCTCCACAGTCAGCCTTCACTGTAATGTCCCTGAATTAAATGTCTTCCTATATTGCAAGAACGGGATAGCATGGCCCAATTTGTTAAAAGATAGAAAAAGTTCTCAGAACGTAGCATTGAAGCTGCCCCATAAAACGATTAGAACTGCGTCCAAAATGGCACTCCATTCTGACACACGATATGTTATGTCCACTTTTGAGCACGAAAACCAATAGGGCTGATCTGGTATCCGGTGGTGGAGTGTTTGATGTGGCAGCAGTCACTTGGTGGTGGCTCCTCATGGCTCGTTTCTTTATTGCCGGTTAGTGAGCCTACAAATACGATCTGACAGAAATTGATCTCTCTAATAACTCAAATATAATCCCTCAGGGGAATGGCTTGGCCTTATAGTAATGTTGAATAGAGAGGGTAACACTTGCTATGCATCCCATTTTTATAACGCATTATGAACACACTTATAAGATATAAACTTCTCATGAACATGTATATTTATATTTAGCGCTGATAAATAATCATTATAGACACTAATGCTAAGGTGTGATTTGGGGTGCTAAGGATGAATACAAAATCAATGTCAACATCTTAATACTGTCCAATATTATTTTTGAGGGGGGTGAAATTATGACAGGCAGTTGCTGCTGTCAAAATATGACTCCCCAGTCAAAAAACACTGTTAGACACTCATGCTTTCTAAGGTGTGATTTGGGGTGCTAAGGATGAATACAAAATCAATGTCAACATCTTAATACTGTCCAATACTTAGATAGTTAGAGGGGTGAAATTAGTTGTGCCACTCAGTCTAGATGAGGGGGTTGTGTCCCGGTGGAAAAGTGATGCATGTGCATACTCTCTATTGCCGTCTAGAGTTTGAATAGACAGGTATACCTGATCCCTTTTGACTGATCGAAGAGGAAGGGCGGGTGGGGAGGGATCAACATATGGAATGTCAGAACAGGTCATATATGGAGATCTAAGGGTTTGAGGTCAGATTTAGAGTTGCTGGCCGGCTCCATGCAGATCTAGGTGATGATCCAGTCTTCTCCATGTACAGTATGTGTGGCAGAGTGGCTCAGAGCCTCTATGGCCTCAAAAGTCTAATATCTCCCCCAGTCCATAGGGATATCCCTTTGGTCTAGTGGTTAAGATGTTGGACTTTCACGCGGGAGGCCCGAGTTCGATTCCCGGCTATCCAGGGTTTAATGAGGTCAGTGTCGTGATCTTCATATATGGATACGGCCATATATGGAGTGTGTCACAAGGTGTGACGGACTGACGGCCATATATGGTGGCATGACATGACAGGTTTTGCAGGTTTTCATAGTTTCATTAGTATTATCTATTTATTGTACTTTATTGATTCAAACCGATTGAAACCAGTAAATGTAAGATGATAATTGCTCTTGTTAGTTTGGCGGAGATGATCTCTCTCTCACACACACACACACACACACACACACACACACACACACACACACACACACACACACACACACACAGAGAATGGTTCTCTATACAGGACTCCTTGCCTAGGGCGATTAATTGAGTTATACATGTGCCACGTGCGGAAGGATAATGTGTTTGTGTATGCGTGTGTACAGTATGTTTGTTAGTGTTAGCTTGTTTGTGTATGTGCAGTGTGTTTGGTGTGTAAATCGATTTGAGTTGTTAGTCTGCCAATGTTCTGAGGGTCATGCGTGCAGCTGTTAGTGTGGAGCATCCCTCTCCATGATTAGAGCTGATTGGAAATGACATGTCAAGGCTCTTCTGCAGCTGTGCGCTTCACCTAAACCACAACTAGCTGATTGAAAAGGTCAATCTTAGTAAACTAAAATGTCTAAATGTCTAAACATTTGGGGCACTTTGAAATGGTGGCACAACAGACGTTACACTTCTTAAAAGACCATGATGTGAAGTTATTAAAATGTCAATGTTCATCTTTTGTCCAGGGACTATATTCAGCTAGTTTTAGACATTTCTCAAATCAAATCTTGTTTAAATACATTAAAATGCAACGATAATGAAAATTTGACAGAACATAACAACATAGTGAAATTGTATTATGACCGATATACGACCTCCGATTATTTTTTTAGATATTATATGTGGCATTTTTAAGGCTGATTTGGCCGATTCCGATTATGCTACCGATTAATATTGTGCACCCCTACTCCAATCTCAATCACGTTTTAAGTCTCTGAAAGTAGATCTTCATACATACGAAATTAGCTTATTTGAAGCTAAATATACTGTACCAGAACACTGGTCGTATGGTCCTTGAAAATCTTGTTATTTTTTTGTCTGGGGGGATAGTGGAGATTGGATAATACATTTTGCTATAGCAACACCATTTACAACATTATTTCTCACTGTCATCCACCGGGGTTTACTGTATACCAACGGGACACACATCAAGCAAGTCAAGCAGTAGTGGACTGTGAGTAGGGTGGCCAGACGTCCGGTTTCACGCCGGACAGTCCGGTTTTAGACCCACCTGTCCTCCTCCCACCTCAACCTCCGGCCGGACACATAATTGTCTGTTTTTTTGTGATATACAGTGCTTGTGTCATAACTGTCATTTACGTCGTCTGGGTATTAAAATCTCCGCAGCGCTGCTCAGCTCCGCAGCGAGCCGGCCTCCCTCTGTCAAGAGAGAGGAGACGTTCGGAATGTTGCCATGTCCGCTTAATTATAAGCGACTTTGGGCTTGTTTTATAAAATGGCCTACTAAGCCTAGTCAGGCTTCTTTTGGGCTTGTTTTCATAGACATGGTTGCTTGGTTCTCTTCCAAAACCTGGCAACACTGCCAGTGGGACGGTCGGTTTGTTTGTTGTGGAATGTGTGCTCTCACAATCACTTTAGGATAGTTAATGCAGAGATAAATAAACCAAATATGCCGAAATGAAAAACTACATTTAATGAGCAATGGAGCAAGGAACTCGACATCATAAAGAAAGGGAGGCTAAAGCACTGTGAACATATAGGCTACTGGCATCATACTATGTCCCACACCGATGACCATAAGACTATAAAAAACCCCACAAGAAAGAGATTAAACATAAAACATATCTAAACATGAAATAAAATAAATTGATTATAAAATGAATGGCCTTTGTACCCTATAATTTAAAAAGGTTAATTTAATTAGCAAATATATGTTCTCTGTGGACATAATGCTGGAGATGATGCTGGTGAAAATATGATGATGATGCTGGTTAGTAATAATAATAATATCTGGGAGGGGAGGGAGCGAATCTGGGAGGGGGGGGGGGGGGGGGGGGGGGGGGTCGGGGGAGCGGGCCCCGCAAAAGTGTCCTCCTTTCTGAGGTCTTGCAGGTGGCCAACTGTGAGTGGTCCTGAGTGGTCCTATACCTGGAACATTTGCAGCCTCCGTTTTTAGAACACAGGCTCTCCAATTCAATCCATGTCTTCAGGGGTGTTTTAGCACTGATAATCCAGTTTATTTGTTGGCTCTAGCGCTACTGACAATCCAGTTTGTTTGTTGGCTTTAGCTTTATTGATATTATCCCATTAGTTGACTATTTATAATCCAGTTTGTCTATTGACTGTTTCTTTTTACTACTGATAATCTGGCATATTTGATTGATGATACAGTTTGCTTGTAACTCTACTCTGTTAGTTTGTTGACTGTACTAACAATCCATCTTATTTGTTGGCTTTACTGATAATCCATTTGTAGACTACAGCGCCACACTGTAAAAGTTGACGTTTCCATGAGTAATTGGCATTAGCATTAATTTGCAATAATGTTGCAATATTTCTGTATCTTTTGATGGTATGCTGTTTTCCTTTTCTGTCCCTATTGCGGTTTCCTTTTAGTTTCAGGGATTGGTTTTGTCTTGTCTCTTTGACCTTTATAAGATTAGTTTAATTAGTGTGAGACAAAAGACTGTGTGGAAATGGTTCTAATGGATTCATCTTGTCATGGAAGGCATTTTAGATTCTAATGAGCAAAATTGTCAAATTTTTGTTCTGCTTAAGTTCATGAGACACTTATAATATATTAAAAAAAATATTATGATACACTTTACATTGTCATACATTTGTAGTTATCCATGTTTCCAAAAGTCTAAATGAAATTAAAAGATTAACTGCAATGGTGAAGCATATTTGATTTCAATTCAAGCCACCTTGCCTCAGTTTGAAGGTTTTAAAATGGACTTGCACCTCCTCCACTCAGTCAGTTCATAATGCAAAGGATACAGCTAACAGAGTAGACTGAGTTGTACAGCCCAGACAGGCATGTAGCAAGGTTGGGCAAACAGTTTTCTCTGTTAGGGCCTCTCTCTACTGGAACAGTCTTTACTACCGGTATATTGAACTGCATTAAGGGAGAGCACCAAAAGATGCACAAGCAAACCAACATTTTCAATCATATGAATAATAACACCTCAACTTTGACACTCATGTCAAGGAAATGTGGAATACCTAAGTTGTACATTTAAGGACATCATAAACCAAACCATGAGAAGCTGTTTTCTGTGACTTGTGTGGTCTGGACTCTGGAGGGGTCTTCTCATTGGCATGTGTTAAAACCCACCTACTCCCTGAGGGGGGGTAGTAATGTATTTAAGCTGAAGTCTAACTGAGATGTGTTGAGTCAGTACGGTGTTCCATTGTAACGCTTCACTACTGTCTCCGTATTCGAATACATTCTATTCCAATACTCTGAAACTCTGAGTTGTGTCTGTCTCATTATTGTTGTTCAACTGTGTTATAAGTGCCCACCGAAAGATTACATTAACACTCATCTTACAAACTGTTCTCTTATTTATATATTCATTCTCATGTCTAGGGGTCATCTGAAGTTAAGTTCCCTTCTTAACTTGAATTATCCCTATTCTGCATCACAAATATAACAGCTTTTGACATTCCCAGAAAGAGATCCAACATTATGCTGGACCGAACGTTACCAGGTTGAGGTTATCATGGCTTCCCTGGCATGGTACCTTGGTGATGCGAGGCGATGCTCAGTTGTCTACGTCGTCCACTGCGGGTGCATATCTTTGGTCCGACGTACTAACTAGGGGTGGGTCCCGAAACTCGGGACCAAGTATGTACCGAACCGAACGTGCCTGGGTACCGGGTACCCATTACAATAATTCAATTTCGGTTCTCTCTATCGGTTCTCACAGACACGCGGTCACACGCTATTTATTTATTTTCTACCCTTTTAATAGAAGCGCAGGGAACAGAGCTGATCTACAAGCCTACACCGCGTTGCATCAGCGACGCGTTGTGGGCTTGTGGCTTGCAGAGGCGGGGCTATTTCTCTGCATGGAGTTGTCGAGGAGTGGAGACAGAGAGACGCACGGTGCAGAGAAGCATTGAAGCAACATCATTATTAAAGTTTCTTAAACGTAATTTTCAAGTGAAGTTTATGCGAGGCAACTTTTAAGAGAGGGGACAGGAGTCTTGTGCTCTGCTGCCTAAAGCCCGACACACACCGTCTGCGCGAAGCCGCGCGGCGCCGCCTGGAAAATAGAACTGAGTTCTATCGGCGCGCCAGGCGCCGCGGCGCGACGCGGCGGACGGAGCCGGTGTGCGTTAGGTTCATTGAAAATAATGGAGGCGGCTGTGTCCAACGCGCGGCGCCGCGCGGCGGACGCAGCCGGTGTGTGGTGGGCTTGAGTTGCCTCACTGCATGATCATGCATGTGCGCTGCACAGCATTGAATCAATATCAACCCACCACCGTTCTCACCTATCGGCTGGAGATGCCCCCCCCCCCATTAGCGATGCTAATTTGTGTGTGTGTGTGTGTGTGTGTGTGTGTGTGTTGCTCTCAGATCTCAGACATGCTTTTAAAGATATATTTTTTTGCGGCTTACACCTTTTATTGATTTTTTAAGGGACAGATAGTAGGCTGACAGGAAACGGGAGAGAGATGGGGGGATGACATGCGGTAAAGGCCATGTCGGGTTCGGGAGTCGAACCCGCGGCACACCGCGACTGGATCACCAGTCCGGTGCCCAGACCGTTACGCTACGGCCTGGGCCTCAGACATGCTTTTATTTGTCATTGTCAGTAGTTAGTAGTAAGAGAAGTAGCTTACAACACTATTGCCCTGGGTAAATACAGAATAGATATATTATATTTAAAATAATCACTATATTATCCACAAATGGCTCAATAAAGGAGAGGATGTTACACTATTCATTGTACATTATATATATACTCAAATTGACATTGAGCTTTTTTGTTAAATAAACATTTGACCTCTTATTTAAGTTATTTTATACCATTTTGGAACCGAAATAGGGAACCGTTAAGAACCGGAATCGATAAGCAGAACCGGAATCGGTACCGGTCTCGAAAAAATCCTAACGATACCCATCCCTAGTACTAACAGTCCGACACGCAATTGTCTGACACCCAACCCTAACCTAACCCTAACCGCATGTGGAAGGCACAGGTGAGTCTTAACCGGCCATGTACAGTATGTGTCTTATCCGGCAACACATGTCGGAACCACGGGCCATGTATGTCGGACTATTTGTATGTCAGACTAACGTATGCCCCGTCCGCTGGGTGCACAGTACTAAACTGGTTTGAATCGTACTTGCATATTTTAGCGGACAAAAATGGCATGTGGAGGAGTTCCGCAAGCCTCTATTCTGGTGCCTCTTAAGTTCAACATCTACTTGGTCCCGCTGGCTCAGCTGATGGGAAACCACAGAATGTGTTACCAATAGACGACACAAACATTTACATAACGTTAGCCTCATAGGATAAATGCCTAAGTCATTTTTTGGCGAAATTGAGATTTCTGCATACAGGTGATCTCCTGGGGCTGCTGCATCGTTCTGGATCATCGCCTATGTCCTCAGCCAATCACAAAGCTCACAATCTTCAAAAATGATGATCTGCCTAAGTCACTTGTGTGATTTGAGCATTTTTACGTTGCCGCCTAACTCACTTTGTGTGACTTGGGCATTTTTACATTGCATACACAGCAAACAACAGTTACTCTAATAGACCCCCAGGTGTTTAGTATGGAGTTAACATTACTCTAACAGACCCCCAGGTGTTTAGTATGGAGTTAACATTACTCTAATAGACCCCCAGGTGTTTAGTATGGAGTTAACATTACTCTAATAGACCCCCAGGTGTTCTGTATGGAGTTAACATTACTCTAATAGACCCCAGGTGTTTAGTATGGAGTTAACATCACTCTAATAGACCCCCAGGTGTTTAGTATGTAGTTACATTACTCTAACAGACCCCCAGGTGTTTAGTATGGAGTTAACATTACTCTAACAGACCCCCAGGTGTTTAGTATGGAGTTAACATCACTCTAATAGACCCCCAGGTGTTTAGTATGGAGTTAACATTACTCTAACAGACCCCCAGGTGTTTAGTATGGAGTTAACATTACTCTAACAGACCCCCAGGTGTTTAGTATGGAGTTAACATTACTCTAATAGACCCCCAGGTGTTTAGTATGGAGTTAACATTACTCTAATAGACCCCCAGGTGTTTAGTATGGAGTTAACATCACTCTAATAGACCCCCAGGTGTTTAGTATGGAGTTAACATCACTCTAATAGACCCCCAGGTGTTTAGTATGGAGTTAACATCACTCTAATAGACCCCCAGGTGTTCTGTATGGAGTTAACATTACTCTAACAGACCCCCAGGTGTTTAGTATGGAGTTAACATTACTCTAACAGACCCCCAGGTGTTTAGTATGGAGTTAACATTACTCTAATAGACCCCCAGGTGTTCTGTATGGAGTTAACATTACTCTAACAGACCCCCAGGTGTTTAGTATGGAGTTAACATCACTCTAATAGACCCCCAGGTGTTTAGTATGGAGTTAACATCACTCTAATAGACCCCCAGGTGTTCTGTATGGAGTTAACATTACTCTAACAGACCCCCAGGTGTTTAGTATGGAGTTAACATTACTCTAACAGACCCCCAGGTGTTTAGTATGGAGTTAACATCACTCTAATAGACCCCCAGGTGTTCTGTATGGAGTTAACATTACTCTAACAGACCCCAAGGTGTTTAGTATGGAGTTAACATTACTCTAATAGACCCCCAGGTGTTTAGTATGGAGTTAACATCACTCTAACAGACCCCCAGGTGTTCTGTATGGAGTTAACATTACTCTAACAGACCCCCAGGTGTTTAGTATGGAGTTAACATTACTCTAATAGACCCCCAGGTGTTTAGTATGGAGTTAACATCACTCTAATAGACCCCCAGGTGTTCTGTATGGAGTTAACATTACTCTAATAGACCCCCAGGTGTTCTGTATGGAGTTAACATTACTCTAACAGACCCCCAGGTGTTTAGTATGGAGTTAACATCACTCTAATATACCCCCAGGTGTTCTGTATGGAGTTAACATTACTCTAACAGACCCCCAGGTGTTTAGTATGGAGTTAACATCACTCTAATAGACCCCCAGGTGTTCTGTATGGAGTTAACATTACTCTAACAGACCCCCAGGTGTTTAGTATGGAGTTAACATTACTCTAATAGACCCCCAGGTGTTTAGTATGGAGTTAACATTACTCTAATAGACCCCCAGGTGTTTAGTATGGAGTTAACATCACTCTAATAGACCCCCAGGTGTTCTGTATGGAGTTAACATTACTCTAACAGACCCCCAGGTGTTTAGTATGGAGTTAACATTACTCTAATAGACCCCCAGGTGTTTAGTATGGAGTTAACATCACTCTAATAGACCCCCAGGTGTTCTGTATGGAGTTAACATTACTCTAACAGACCCCCAGGTGTTTAGTATGGAGTTAACATTACTCTAATAGACCCCCAGGTGTTTAGTATGGAGTTAACATCACTCTAATAGACCCCCAGGTGTTTAGTATGGAGTTAACATCACTCTAATAGACCCCCAGGTGTTTAGTATGGAGTTAACATCACTCTAATAGACCCCCAGGTGTTTAGTATGGAGTTAACATCACTCTAATAGACCCCCAGGTGTTTAGTATGGAGTTAACATTACTCTAATAGACCCCCAGGTGTTTAGTATGGAGTTAACATTACTCTAATAGACCCCCAGGTGTTTAGTATGGTAACATCACTCTAATAGACCCCCAGGTGTTTAGTATGGAGTTAACATCACTCTAATAGACCCCCAGGTGTTTAGTATGGAGTTAACATCACTCTAATAGACCCCCAGGTGTTTAGTATGGAGTTAACATTACTCTAATAGACCCCCAGGTGTTTAGTATGGAGTTAACACCACTCTAATAGACCCCCAGGTGTTTAGTAGACATGTATTAAAAAATGCCTAAGTCACAGATTATTTTCTTGAAAATGGCCTAAGTCACTTTTTTTTGTTATGGAATGACTCTCATGTTTATCTTTTTGTAAAAAACATTTTGTTAACCCCTCAGGAAACCATTGTAAAAATCTGCATTAAAAACTCTTACATACTTGCGAGAAAATGTGTTTTTCCTTATTATCCGAAAATCATAAAAAATGACTTATGCATTTATCCTATGAGGCTAACGATAACTAAGTTGTTAGGCAACCATCTGTGTTGAGTGTGAGGTCAGACCCAGAGCTCGATCAGAGAGAGAGGGAGAAAAGGAGAAAGTGAAAGGAAGGGGGGTGGAGAGAGAGAGCTTATTTCACCCATGGAATAACCTGAAAACTGATAACACTGCCCAAAGTGCTGCATTTCCTACTTGTTAACTATAGTACAAAGGTGAAATTCATCAACTTCAACTACAGTCTTTAAGCATTTAGCTAAATCGCCTCCTCAAATCACGTAATTGTGGGATGTTTCTCCAGTGATTGGTTTGGTTTTGACTGAGATCTAGTCAGGCCTCTCTCTGAATATACTGTATCTGATATTGCTGCCAGTGTCCGGCTGCTTCTGCTGCCAGTACAATTTCTCCATCTTTATTTTGTAAGTCCATGGCAGAAAACTTGGAAACTATCCCCAGAAAAAAGAACAACACAGTACACACTCTTGAACAGCACACATAACAGCTAGAGTCTTCACACTGACTGAACATTTGACAGCTTGCATGTCAGATCTCTCTGGGGAATAAGCAGGGACAGATTAGGCTGCTACTGTAGCTACAGAAAGTCCACTTATTGCAAGCCCTAGTTTCGACAAAGCAATCTGATTGGTTGATATAGCCATCTACCTGTGCTTCAAACAAGCATTATGATGGTAGTAATGGTACACCTAATTAAAACATACAAATCACACCTGTGTGAAGTGAGAGGCTGCTCTTATCATCGGACATCATCCAATACAAAAATCACACCCGTGTGAAGTGAGGGCGCTCTGGTCGTCGTACATCTTCCAATACATTTGTATTGGAAGATGTACGACGAATTTACTTCTTCATGAATTTATTTGTCATGTCAACTTATGTTATTATCTTCTAATCTTATCTATTATGATACAATGTTTAAAAAAAACGAATCTTTTCATGATGTAAGATGAATTAAAACAGTTGCACTGTGTTTAGAAAAGCTGATTTGTTCAGACACATATGACGTAAATTCTCCTTTCATTGTCAATGGAAAATGTGACCCGTGTTGTGACAAAAAGCTGTATGGAGGGGCTAGCGCCCCTCAAAAATGAATATACTTCCCCATGAATTCATTTGTCAACATATGACGTAAATTCTCCGTTCATTGTCAATAGCAAATGTGACCCGATTTAGGACAAAAAGCTGTATATAGGAAGGGCTAGCGGCCTAGTTCCCCTCAAAAATTACCTGTACTGATGAGACGGAGACTCTCAGAGCATAGCCGGCTGAGTAGCTACGCTAGCAGTTTGCATGGGACATTTGTGGTCGCAGTGGCTACATCTGGCATTTTTTCTTTATTTTTTTTGTGTGTGTGCGTGTGCGTGCAGCACTGGGTCTTTTGTTGGCTCTTTCCCACAGTGAGCAAAACATGTTGTTCTGGCCCTGCTGCTGAGGTTTGCAGCTACTGGATGATGCCTGCCAGTCTTTCATGGCTCTGTGTGCATTGAATCAAGAGGGAATAACACACACACACACACACAGGCATGTACACTTTGGGAATAGGCTACGGTTGGACAGTGACCGGCGCATGTTTTCAGCTGAGCACAAAAGATGGTTGTCCGCCACGACAGGGAGCTGTGGCGTGCTCTTCTGTGATAACACTGCACGGTTTAATGGAATCATTCATGCTGGATTTGATGCACGAATAGTTTCACCAGCTGTGTGACTATTGTCACGCTGCGGTGTATCGTAATGATCCCTTTGTGAAACGTACGTATGGTAGCGGTGACCTTTCCCAAGACCGGTGTCCTCCTTGCCGTGCATTTCTGTGTTATCCAAAAAGGAGAACCAGGGCTTTTATTTACCTCTGGTAATCATACTGTTAATGCCTGCAGGGGTCTAAGGCAGTGGGGAGTTACCATGGTAACGGATAGAGGAGGGTGATTTACAGATTTGGTCCAGTGTTTGTCCTACATTTGGAGTAGTCTGGGGGAGTGCTCGATTACAATACTAGAGGCTCAGGGCATATTCAGATTACTGCGTAATACTGTAACATTATTTAATGTTCCCGTTTAGCCATGTGTATACTCCTGTGGTTAGTTTAAAGTTGCCAATTCATAGCCATTCCAGACCACTTGTATTCTAAGGATGGTTAATGGCCAAAGCCTTTTCATATCAGTTGCTACAGTATGTCTTGATGCTGCCTCTGAAACGGGGATATCATGGTTAATCCACTAAAACCACAACCATTTAATGACGTTTAGGATTAGTCAGCATTTCCATCCAGTATGTGTGGATATCCATTGGAGTGTGGTGTTGATTGGCTGCCAGGGGCCACAGAGATGGAACCAAATTGCTTCGCTGTGTTGTGTCCTCCCTGCTACCGTTCCACTGCTTTTCATAGAGACTTCAGTGACTTTCCTATTTAACAGTTTACTTCCCATGATTTAACACATACATCTTCTTCTAAATTCTAATGTCTGTGGTGCTCAAAAATGGACCACAAAAATCACATATATTACAATACAATATTTGGCAAAATATTTTGTGCCAGGGATCCCAGCTGTGAAAGAATAAAGATTTTTTTTACACATTTTCACAATTTTTCAAAAATAGCAGATCTACAAGCTCGCTAGCACAGCACTCTGCGCCTTGCTATGAGGCTGTATATCTGTTATTTTTCAATAGCTAAAGTTAAAAATAATGATTAAAGTGGTTAAATGCGCGTTCCAGGTCTTAATGGGTTAACACATTATGACTGAGAGTATACAAATGTAACCAAATGTACCTGAATGGGTCCACTTAGGTATATTTGTACATATCCATTTGTACTGATCTCTCTTGAGTTACAAATGGATTTTTACCTGTGATCTTGACAGGCGTCACGGTCATCTTCCTTTTCCCCGCTCCCGTTGACCATCTTCCCCGTCACCAGCCACGCCACTTAATCTGCCGTCTTCACTTAATTAGCCAGCTACGCTAGGCCGCCTGCACCAACCCCCTGTCCACCCAAATGGTTAAATGGGCAATTCGTCAATGTTTCAGAGGCCTTGCGTCCCAGCAAGCGACAACCGCACCATCCCCCTTCCTCAGCAATCTCTACCCGATCCACATGGGCGCTTCTTTTAGTGTCTTATCAGCACTTCATGATGTCTGTATTCCTCTCTGAAGAAAAGACAAAGAATCAATTACAGGAGGTGGAGCATACATTCACACTGCGTGCACCGCCACAGGACATCTATGCATTAATGAACGCTCAGATACAGACCCAGACATGTAGGCCACCCATAATATTGCTGGCTCTGCTTTTCCTTTCCCCCCAACCGATTATTCACAGTCCTAGTTAGTCACTTCCCAGACAATGAAGGGTATAGATTTCTGTCATACTGTAGATCTTTATTGAAGAGATGGTGTTGAAAGATTGCCTTCAACTCTAGGCTACACGTAATATATGAATATTGTATGACAGACTATTAGACCCCAAGTTCAATTGGGGTTTAGGTTATTCTGAGATACCAGAGCCCATCATATTGGTCACACTTCAGGATTTAAAAGCCAAGTGCCAAGATAGTCTGTCGTTCCTCTCATTCTGTTGCTTAGAGCAAAATTGACTGCTACAAATTATGATTTGTAACTAGATTTCTCACGCACAGTAACATGTGGATTATTTTAGGTTCTTTACCTTTACCTAACCCTTGTTTGATGTAAATAAACAACTTATGCCAGTTTTTTGATACACTAGTTTAAAATACATTATGCGTAACCCGTAACCTTAAAACCACTGTTTAAATATACTGTAGTATACTGTATTGTGTAAATGTGTACCTGTAATGTGAAACTTGTTTATTTAATCTTCCCAACCACTCCGTTTGTGTATAGTACTGACAAAGTGCATCACTTATCTGTCCCACCATATCCCCAAATGGCATCAGATCGACCAGCTTTGATGCATGTGCTTAGGGAAAAGCATTAATAATAATAATAATAATAATAATGGATTGCATTTTTGTAGCACTTTTCCAAGTGCTCAAAGCGCTTTACAATGGTCCATTCATTCATACATTGGGAGGTGAAGCGGCGAACAGTCAGCGCCAGCGTCCTCACACACCAATGGTGGCGAGCTCACACCGAGCGGCTCATTGGAGGCGGGGGGTCTTGCCCAAGGACACTTCGACATGTGGACAGGAGGAGCCGGGATTCGAACCGCCGACCCACGGATCATTAGATGACCTGCTACCTCCTGAGCCACAGCTGCCCCATATTAAGCATTACTTCACTGAAAATAGTCGGACAACGCGACCGGACATTGGCTGACAATGTTAATGTTATGTTAAAATATTGGCTGCATTGCATGCTGTTAAGGGCTGATGACTATTAAATCATGTGATAACATCCGAAGCCGCTTTCTGGGCACTGTGTCAGGCGCCCAGAACTGGTAGCAAGTGAACTGACACTGTGGGAACCAAGCCAATGGCGCAGCGTGGGGAAAGAGGCACCGCCTATGTATGTATGTAGTCTCACTGCGGCGTGACAGCATAGCTATCAACACTGCAGAGCTCTGGACCCTGATAATGGATAGGAGTATAGGGAAAATGTTCGTTCGTTTGGAGCCGATCTAGAGCTCTGTAGACTTTGCGCATTGTGGTGGATTGCAGGCAGCAGGGCATTGGAAGGAAGTGTATGCTGGTTGACTGGTTTACAGACGTGAGGTCCAGACAGACACCAATGTGTTTTTCTTCTGCTGAATCACGTTGCTCACAGCTAGCAGTCACCATGCTGCCAGTCAAACGCTTCACCCTCTGTGGCATGGCGAGACTTACTGCGGCAGCGGCGGTCAGACCGGGCCCTCAACACACGTTACCGATAGGCCTCTGTGGTAACCTACAGTACGAACTGCTCCTTCTTTTTTTCCTTCCATTGCCCACAATAACTCTCCAGTTACTTTCCATGCTCAGAAGACTATGAATGGGATTTTAAATTCATTTTTTTATCAATTTCATGAGAGTTGAAAAGATTGATTGTGGCATTGAACTTGAAATAGGTTTCTGAATACATTCATTAGATCCCTGGAGTTGAGCACATTTAATCTGAAACAACTTCAGTTCGGGATTTTTTTTTTTTTTTGGTTTCTTTCACTGTTGCATTCTGCCTACTGTGCTGTGAAACTACAAAACCCCAGCATGACGGAAAACTTTGCTTTTATATCACAGTCACACAAAGGGAGAACGTGGGGGCGTGATAAAAGAAAGAATGGGATAAATTAAGCAGCTTTTTACCAGTCGTAGGTATAAGAACTCAATCAGAGAAACCTTCCCTTCCTCTCATACATTTCTTAGAAACTGGTACACTTCGTGCTGAGAGCTTTGATCCCATTATAGCTATTTGTGCTCAATAAATATTAGGTTTGTGCTCTAAAAAAATATGTATTTAAATCCAAGAGTTGTCTGACTGAACTGCAGTTATTTGTATGCAACTTAATTATAATAGGCATGGCACACTTTGTGAAGAGTACAGCCTAATAACTACATGAATAATGATAGAAGCTTCTCAGGCTACTGAAGCCCACTCGGCTGTTTATGACCCGATTCATAAACTGCACTTAATGCTCCTATCAAAACACCTCTTTTAATTGTCCTTCAGGTGGGATTGGACAATAGAATGGATGCAAAGACATGTCCCAAACTCTGTATCTCAGCACTATAATTGTATTGTATATAGTCATAGCACGCCATAGTACATATGTATAGCATAGTAGTAAATATGTATAGTTTATATGTATAGTGTATGTATAGTTTCATTATATAGATATTCCACTGTTACTTTCTTAGCTTACGCATGTTTCATGATAAATGCTTTTATGTGATGTATTCCCATGCTTTTGTTCTTGCTTAAATGTAAGTCGCTCTGGATTAAGAGCGTCTGCTAAATGCCTGAATTGTAAATTGTAAATTGTATCAGTGTCTAGCACGCACGCACGCAAACACACACACACACACACACACACACACACACACACACACACACACACACACACACACACACACACACACACACACACACACACACACACACACACAATGTTTCTCCATTGAAGCATACTTTGGCAAAAATCAACAAACTGTCTCTTTCTCAGCTCCTTTCCCCTGACTATAGGAGGGTATTTTTGGGCCATTTTGACGAAACTGATACTCATCTGGGTGACTATAATAAGCACAGATTTCTGGCGATGATTGCCGTCTTTGCTTTCGCCACAGAGCTCATGCTAATCAAGGCAATTGGGTAACAGCGCACTGCTTAATTTATGCCGGCGGGGCCATTTTGAAACGATGTACAAAATGACAGTGATCGTCAATTACAGATGTGGCATTAGACATGTGGAATTCCACAGATGGATGGCACATCATCATCATCCCTCCTGCTAATTCATAACCTGATTTGCATGACCATTTAGGAGACATTTATGAGATAGGGAAATGGGATCTGTCAGTGATGCAGGGGCACATGGGAGAGATAGTTGGACTTCCTTACCGCTTGTTTGTACCTGCTATAATTTGTGCAGATGGATTCTCAGTGTGAATCAATGAGGATTTTAAGTAATTAAGGGAAAGAAGTGAGTATGCAATTTGGATCAGGTGTGTGGTAGGGCTCAGTCTAATTGTATTATTAGTTTGTATCTTTTCCCCTGCAGTGAAGATTGTATGTACACCCGCAAGCACGGTCATTAGGGTTGCTGCCTTAAATTCATCATATCAGATCATATCAAGGTTATCTGGAGGTCATCTTGCAAATTAATTGAAAATATGTTTTAAAAGTGACTTTATAACGAAGATATAACGGTGGTGTCATCATTGTAATCATCATGTTAGCGATATTAATCGTCTTCGATGGTGACAGTAATCCTGACCAGAGAAGATAATTAAGGGTTGAGTCAAAAGTCCAAGGCAAGACCTCACAATGGTCCAATTTTATTTTTCAATATACATCCTCCATAGCCGTTTGCCATTGTTTAAACATTTTCTTTGGAACCATCCGAGTCCAAACAAATCACTCTAATTGGATTAGCAGTCCCGGAAACGTCTGTTTCAGATTTGGGTAAAAGCCTCTGCTTGCTTTGTTTAAAGTAGACGGCCACCAGGTAGCCAGAGGGACGGCAGCTACACATTGATGTATATAACTCTTTCCTCCCAAGTGGCCACAATTTTGGCATCCTCAACGGCCATTTCCTTTCTGCTTCCTAACTCTTGTCTCTTTACCGAGTTTGAATTATGTTGTTCGGATAAATTACACACACGCTTTCCATCAATACTGCTCACCTGTCAACTCCCATTGATGAGATCAATGATAATTTAACTAAGTTATGGCATTATGATTTGACTACATGAATACTTACATCCATATTTCTGGGGTGAATATTTGGCGAGAATAGATGTCCTACAATGAGACATTGTGAGCCTGCAGATCATCTATTTTTCTGCAAAGACATTTAGTGTATAACGGAGCAGGGTCCTAGTACAGACCCCTGAGGGGCACTGCAGGTCAGCTGCGTTTATAGGGTTTAAGAAAGTGGTTACAATTCTAACTCGACTGACCCCTGGGTCGAGGGGTGGTCACATATCTTCTGGCCATTTCAGGTCGCCCAGTCTTAACAACAGATTGAGATGTGGGCTTTGGAGTCTTGGGTACAACATTATCTGCCAGGATTCAACAACATCTTTTCAACATCAGCAGATTTTGCGTGTGCCACGCTGCCAAACCCAGACATTTGTTTTCAGTAGCATTTGGAGAGGAGCTTGTGTCTGATATCTATGAACGCTTTCAAATTGCACCCCTCGAGCACGGCGGAGAGTTTTTGGGGGAATGTTGATGTTCCTGGTTTGGCATCATGACTCTCAACCAGAGGGACTTTATTCTTTAGGAGCTTCTGACATTGATTTGTCCTGGAATAAACCCACAGCCCGAAAGGAATCTCCCTCAATCTGTTTTTGATTGAATTTTGGCTGCACTGGGACACACTCGAGTTGTGTATTGCAAGCCGATTACTACTGTGTATCGAACACGCCACAACAAACACCCCTAAGGATAAGCTGTACAAAATTTGAACGGAATAGTTGACAGTGACATTTATATTTGTCGGAACATACTTGGTATCTTTCTTGCACTAGTTATATTTTTTTTATCAGCTGCATTTAGCAATGTCATAACGGTGTTAATGTACATACGTATTATCTAGTAGTCTAATAGGCTACTTGAAGCTGCATAACTGAAAACAACGTGCTGTATACAGTACATGGCACAATTTCAAATCGAGAAGACATTTTCTATTGAAGGGCTGTGTCAAACAGGTCT
Source organism: Protomyctophum parallelum (assembly GCF_964188405.1). Taxonomy (NCBI): domain Eukaryota; kingdom Metazoa; phylum Chordata; class Actinopteri; order Myctophiformes; family Myctophidae; genus Protomyctophum; species Protomyctophum parallelum. The sequence continues at coordinate 15,806,057 of NC_139717.1, read as the reverse complement.
AAGCCTCCATTATGTGGGCATACATGTTTGTGTTTTGTTTCTGGCCCTCCCAAATTGGCTAGAGCAACAATAATCCCTACTTCTGGACAATGAGGATAATGAAGACATTTCAACAACATGCAACAAACAATATGCCAAAAGTAGTCTAATCACTCCAATTTGTTGTTCTCTCAACAGGTTGATTCCATTTTTGTCTTGCGCTTAGAATGCACACAACATACAATTATGGCTTGTTGGAGAATAGCCCAAATTTCACTCTGATGCTGATTCAATGCATTGTTTTGGATGTTGTTTTTGCCAATTTATCCCTCGAGCAAGTAGGCAGGCTTTATTAGCTCAATGGTAAAAATGTCAGCCCTTGCAGAGGAAACAGGGTTAAAATCCGGGGTAGTTACAAGTTACATTGTGCTGCTTTAAAATATGAAGACAAGAGGTTTCTGTCCCACAGCAACAGTAAGTGATATTACAATACCACCCCCTCAACTAAAAAGAAAAACAATCAAATTGTTGGCTGCATGAGAGACTTCCCACAATCTTTGTCCTACTTGCAAAAAAATTAACTAAATGGAGATTGGACATATCACCAGTTAATTAAAACAGGGACAGGAACCCCTGTTGGTGTTTTAAACATTATGTTATAATTTAGCTATCGAATAGAAGATCTACAAGCTTTTGAAAAATTGTTAAAATGTGGCGCAAATCTTTGAATATATATTCTTTCAGAGCGAACGTTTTTAACTCAAATCTTTGCTTCTGGGGGGGCCTTGGAACAACATATTTTCAGATGGGGGTCGGCGGCCAATTACATATAATTCTGGCGGTCCATGATATGAAATATTTTGTAAACCACTGACAGAAACATGAGGTTTTTCAGAAAACTGTCATGATTTAGAAGACATTTGTAGAATCGAACTTAGGTCTAAAAGGGTTAAAGCAATAAGCCACGAGAGGTCTCAGGTTACCAGGTATTTTACAATGGCTGAGAGGCGTAGGCAGACCCGACGCGCAGCGGAGGGTCTTCTACCCTCCCAGCCATTGTAAAATACCCGGTATGCTGGGGCCTCGAGTGGCTTATTGCTTTTCTAAAACAGTTACAAACATATAGCAATATTAACTAAATAAAACTATTAAATTCACAAAAGTAGCTACGCTTTGCACCACAAGAGCGAGCCACATCACTTCGCTCAGCAAGTAGGCTAAAGCCACCAGAGCGAGCCACATCACTTCGCTCGGCAAGTAGGCTATGTGACGGGAGAATAGCGCTTTACGGGGCTGCCTGGAGCCACACATTCACAGTCATATGAGCCGGGCGGTGCTCACTGCTTAGATGTCCGCACGGCATGTGTTTGTAAGGCAATAAAGCGCTCCCCTTCCCCAGTACAGCTACAGAGCTGCGGAATCAGCTGGGAATGATATAAAGTGATTGAAGTTGTGGGTTATCGGTGAAATTTACAACGGTCACGTGACGGTAACCAGCCAATCAGAATCAAGTATTGGGACTATAACCGTTTTAGAATACTGATTTAATCTCAGTGAAATATTTAAGTTACTGTTTGTTTGTTTTTGGAGCACATATGACATACGTAGTTGTCACTTTAGATAGCGCTCTGTATTCAGATAAATTTAGAGTTGGTAAAATGTGCACGCATGTCAGTTCTGAGCTGATGTGTGAAAAGGAACACATCTTAATGCACTGGTTTTAGCACATCAGATGCTATAATAGATCTGTGCCGTTACGTAACCAGTGTTAATGCTGCTGTTTTCTCTATTTCCAACGTGGGTGTTGTGTCGCTCTGAGGACAGGTGTGATGTCTTTGTCCTTATGGGATGTGTGATGTGGTGAAGTTTCTGCTGACATCCCGGATGTCACTGGAAACTTTGGAAGTAATTCAATTAGTGACAAAACCCCAAGGCTGTGACATGAAAATGAAATTAATTTGCAGTAGTAGCCTACAGTACACAGAGCTATATACATGGATTATTATTTTTTTCATATATGGGTTGTTTTGTTTTTTAATAAAGATTGAATCCCATTTTGTGGCTTTTTTACACTGAGATTGAAGTACTAATATTAATTTAGTGAATTGGTATTTTGCTCTAAATCTTTAATTCCAGATAAGTCAGCAATTCGGTCAGACCTTTTATGTAATCCATTTTGAATTTAAATCAAATGAGAGAAAAAAAAAACTGACCAAGTTCATAATGAATATCGGAGCCCTGAAAATGGAATTCTGACTAACTGACTTCATTTTAGTACTTTACGTTCGGATTCCGGATGCATGGTGTTTGGTGTTGGTGTTGTGTCAAGCTGATGTCTCGGCACAAAGCATCCCCAGGTCGTCAGCAATATTTAGAACATACCAAGTTTGAAGTCAGTCGGGTCAGACGGGGCCTGAGTTAATGACGATTATAGATCAAGGACAACCAAGAAAACGGTGACGGAAGACAACCATGGCTTGAGGCCTCTCTACAGACCAAGCTGTCTTGTCGTGACTAACTGCAACTATAGTCACATCCAATTGGGTGACGTTGAGTGATGTCTCACATTAAAAGTTGCTCCAAACACAAGCTGATGGCACTGTTCTGCACCAGGCTGGCGTGAGAGGAAAGAAAGAAAGAAATCTTAGCCATATACCGGGGCAGGCTCGGCTTAACACAGTTGCGGTGCCCCAGGACAGGGTGCCCTTACTTGAACTTTCAACTGGCCACCTCCGACTGCAACTGCATCGTCAGGTCCAATTGGGTGACGTTGAGTGATATATGTCTCAAAATTAAAGGTTGCTCCAGTCCAAACGCACTGCACAGACTGTACAGCTGACAATCAGCTGATGGCACTGTTCTGTGCCAGTGTGACCTCACTTGAAGTGCCCCTCCCCCCTCCGCTCCTCCTCCTGGTCCCACTACAGTATACACCAAACAAAAGTGGAATTTACTATGGCTATAATCACCACACACACATAGCTGGACATAAATGCCATGTTGGCCCTTATATTGCGTTAACATGGGCAAAGATAGAAAGATTCACAGCATATTTGTCGGTGTGTATCGTAAATTGAAGTCAGTTCAGCTTATTTGTAGCTTTGTATCTTTTGTATATTTTGTAGCAGCCAGCAACACATGTTGGATTTGCTTTGTGGCTTCACATCGCTGCCTGGCATTGAAAAGGATGGTAGACTGTATCTTTGTAGTTGCCCGTGTGAACAGAACATTACACTAATGCTCAAATCTGAATACAGCTGGAAACAGCTCTCTCTCTCTCTCTCTCTCTATCCAAGCCTCTGTGGTAGTAGTTAGCTACTGAATATCAAACACAGCAACGTAAGTCTTACCTTTTGAAAGAACAACCTCTTCTTTCTTGACTTTGTGCATGCAAAGTGAAGAAAGTCCCTAATTGGATCCAATTTTTTCACCCGCTACAAATTGTGTTTAGGGTTTGCACCAGACAAAATGTGAGGGAAATTATCTACCTTCCTAAATGTGCCACTGTAGATTCACAGCAGTGAATAGAACAGAACAGCAGTTTCCCCCGGGCCCTGTATCGTCAGGGCCCGTTTCTGTAATCTCAGAAGATGTTTAGATGTCTAGGTTACAGTCGGCTCATTCCAAACGTATTGTACGGCAATGGTGCTGTTCCTGGATAACATAGAGGAATATCCTGGATGACTTCATCACTCACCTTGGCAGAGTGCCGGAATATTGCTTTCCCTAACTCTTTTCAATGTTTTTAATGTTTTTATTCCATAGCTTTTAGTGTTTCTTTTTCAGATTCCCTGCGTATTTTTGTTGCTTCCTCTTGCCCCCCATGTAAAGCATCTTTGGGTTAGAAAAGTGCTATATGAATTTGAGATTATTATTAATAATAATAATAATAATAATTATTATTTCCTGTATCCCTCCGTTCATTCTTGCTCCAATGGAGTCCAGCCATGTAGTGTACTAGCTTTTGGACCTAGTCTTATTTTTTCTTCAGAGGTTTATTAAATAAAATAAATATATATATATATTTTCCTACGGTATGTCCAGTATCATCCATTCTGTAGAAAGAAAAGCAAACACTTGAGTTGATATTTCCTAATTGCTCAAGCCTGCTGGATGATACACGTATGATTGATAGATAAAATGACTGTGTGCCAGCAGTGCTCACAAAATGTATTATCATGCAAAATGAAGAGTCTACTGCATACATCGCCCAAACTTTAACGCGCGTTTCCCCTAAAGTGCTGAGCTGGAACATTGTCTGTCGGACACACCTCTACATCTATGTCACCCTATTGCCTTATTGCATCCAGCTACCATTTGGCAGTGCATATGTAGCCCACAGTTTCCCCATTCAGTCAGCACTTTCCCCTTCACCATCCACATTTTCCAGAGTTGGCATTCAAGGACACAAGAAAGAATTACACGATGAGAGAGGACAGGGAAGAGGAGAGGTAAAAGGCAAAAGAGGTTGTAAAGGAAAAAGGGAGAGGACTCAGGGGTGAGAGGAGCCAGAGGAAGTGAAGTACATGGGACTGAGGGTTCACATGGAGCATTTTCAAGCATTTTGTCATGTGTTGAGTTGAGAGTTCAACTGGGGGGGGGGGGGGGGGGTCATCTACTGTTTTTTTTGTGGGCCTAAGGGTTAGAGGAGCGCCCTTGTTGCCGAAAGGTTGGCGGTTCGATTCCCCGGCCGGGCAGGAAAAATATGGGTGGGGAAGTGATTGTCATGACTCACCCAACACCGCTGAAGTGCCCTTGAGCAAGGCACTGAACCCCCAACTGCTCCCCCTGGAGCTGCTTAGTGGCCAACAGTATAAGACTGTGTGTGTGTGTGTGTGTGTGTGTGTGTGCGTGTGCGTGTGCGTGTGCGTGTGCGTGTGCGTGTGCGTGTGCGTGTGCGTGTGCGTGTGCGTGTGCGTGTGCGTGTGCGTGTGCGTGTGCGTGTGCGTGTGCGTGTGCGTGTGCGTGTGCGTGTGCGTGTGCGTGCGCGCAGGGCGTTGCTGAAAATGAGCACCTCTGCTCAGCTACTTCCCTGGGTAAAAAAACTGACAAAGCACTGACAATTTACTGAATTACCAATGGCAGGACATGTGACGTTCTCAAACGACAAATCTGTATGTACACATTTTACTTTACTTTGCAGTTTACTTTAGACAGTTGACGTACCTGTCCTGAAGTGTCTGCCTGGTCTGTGATAATTGTTTTGTTTGCTGCAACAGATGATTTTGGATTACTGTTGTTTTTGTTGATTTGGTTTTACATGTTTTATGTGTTCTATATGTTATAGCACAAATTACCAATCAGAGGACATTGAATTCTAAGGGTAATACCGATAGAATACAATAGAGTGGAGATTGAGCATAACTTTGCAATGCCTTCCAGGCCACAATGTACAACTTTAAACTTAAGACGCCAACAGAAGCTCTTAAAGTATGAATGTGAACTACCTGCTGAGCTCTGCCTGCTAGTAGCCAGCTATAGCAGGCGTCCGCATGCTCTGTACAAAACCACGTACACCACAGTAAAGATTTATGAGTTTAGCAACACCCAAGCCTGTAAGCTTTAACTGAGAAACTCAAGACCGTTACCGAGTACAGCCTATATGCTCTCCCACATCAAGAAAAGAAAAAAAAAAAGTTATGTAGACTAACATTGATGAACAAAACCTGGTATACGATGTCATATGTATGTACGCTGAGGGATTCAGTGACCCTCGACTCTTCTGTTACATAGCCATTCCTCGGCTGCATTACATGGTGTAAGAAACACGTGCTACATAAATATACACATGGACCTGCAACTACATGTCTACATGTCTAGGTTGGATTTGGGGTCACATTCATACACCGATTCCATTTCTTTAGTAGCATGTGCTTTTTCAATCAGACGTGCAACCAGGTTTACGATACTGTATCACTAACCCGGTTTAGAGTAGCCTTTTAGTGCATGCGCTGATGCTTTACATATCACTTGTTGGGTGATGCAAAGCATCTCTTGAGTTAAAACTGTTTAAGTGCCATACTGCCGGCATCCACAAGATGGGGCCGTTGCCCATGCCAGACATATTAAAAAAAACGTCCCCCAAATGACCCTAAAATAGATGTTTTGGTTAGTTTGAACCGGTATCGGCCATTTCATTATACTGACCTGGGATCAGTTTTGCCCCGCGATTGCTTTCTAGATCATAACAAAGTCAATCTAAGCTCAAATCAAGCGCTGAATATCGGCTCATAATATTGCAGATTATGAGCCATAATGCATATAGATACGCGTTCACGGGCGTGCACACAGGATTTTTGGCCTTTTTCAAGCGGCGATTAACGTGGATTAAACAAAGTTTGTCTTTACGGCTCTGGCACCGCGGACTAAGTAAGGACAAGCTCGTGCCCGGCACTTAAAATGTTTTAAGATGCTCAACCATCCCTTCACAGATGATGGTCACACCACGGTCTCTCTAAACAAAAAAACATCTAACCATGTCGATTGTGTGCTTTTCAACTGGCCGGAGAACAACTGTGACGGAGAGTCCACATTAAGTCGAATGTCAAGACTAGAGTTTCTGACACTTGATCACCTAGCCCCTTTCGGGACCCTCCATAAAGCTTTTCTGAAATTTGGATGAGTTTTATGTAGGGTCCCTGCTCATAACTATATTTTCGTATGGGAATTCTGGAACGCGGACATACATATTCTCTCTAAGATCGTATCTGCGGCGTTTGACGGCCTTTTTTAGTTTAAGTTATTCTGAATTTGTGAACTATAAGTACCTATACAAACCGCTGCGAATATCTCCTGTGGCGCGGAAGCCGTTAAGTACTTTGTTTGACCGATTTGGTCGCTTTATTTCTTCTTGTTTGTTTACCGTTTATTGTACCGCCTCCCGGTGTGCGGTTGGCTTGTGCGGCTACGTCCCTGCCTCTGATCTGCTCTGTCATAGCTATAGCGCCACTAGCTAGCCAGATAGGCGGTACAATGAGGTGTCAATAAACAAGGAAGGAAGAGAAGAATCAAAGCGACCAAATCGGTCAAACAAAGATAAAAAATACTTAACGGCTTCCGCGCCACAGGAGATATTCGCAGCGGCATGTATGGGTACTTATACTTCACATAATCAGAAGCCCTCACACGAAAAAATGTCGTCAAAGAGCGCAGACAGGCGTTATCCATGTTGTTTATGTTTTATGTATGTCCGCATACCAGGTGGCAGGATACTGCTGGAACAGGACCCAATGGTCTGTGTCGTCAAAAAGTCAGAAACTTCAGTACCATTGGGTTCTGCTTGGAGGGCTATTGATCACCATGCTCTTCATCCAACCTCTGATTCATCTTCTTAGTTTGCTCTTCTTTCCTATTCTTATTATTAAATTTTTTGCAGTTTGCTTGTGAAATGATTCAAGAGACTCATTTTGAGTTTGTCTCAGTCAGTGTCACAGTCCTTGTCATACCATTTAAAATGTAGAGGATTTGATATAAAATATATGAATTATAACCATCTACCATCTTTCAGGCTAGCTTTGAGCTAGGAAAAGTATATTGATCTTACAAATTTCAAGAACGTATGCAAGATTATAGATTGTATATTTTTGCTACAGCTCATTTCAATACCTCTTCACCTCCTTTAGTTTACCAATTATCCCCCCCCCCCCATCTGGATCTGGCTACATTATTTGCATGATTTGATTTCAAATATCCTGGCCTGATGCATCAACAACATACAGTACATGTATACATACTGCGTTGCCTTTTGAGGTGAAAGGATACAGTATATGTACATGTACAGGTGGTACACATGCACATGAAGGTGCACATTATGGGGTGTCGACACAGCACATTTTAAAATCCCCTTCATGGCGCTGGTCAGAAAAGGGTGTGTGTGTGTGTGTGTGTGTGTGTGTGTGTGTGTGTGTGTGTGTGTGTATTTTGGGTGAAAGGCTAATTGAGGTGGAGGGAAAGATGGAGAGGGGAGGGACCAGATGTCTCAGCCAGCCGCCACTGTAATTATGGCCTTGGAGATACATGCTTTATGCCTCACACGGCAAATCTCTGTGAAGGATAGGGGAGATATTGCAGTGCGTGTGCGTGCGCTGTGTCTGGCCATTTGGCGAGTCCAGTGAAGCATTGATGCAGCTACTGTATGTTTTGTGTGTCTGTCATGCTGCCACGACACCCAGGCTGCAATGACCTGTGCTTGAAATTCAGTGTCTCACCTCTTTTACTCTCTTCCATTTTTCATATATACTGTCCGCTAGCTTTATTCTTTACAAGACATTACGCTCTTTTCTTATGTCTTTTCCCTAATGTCTGTCAGCACCACGTGCTGTTTACATTTCTGACTAATAAAGTAGGCTATTCAATGAAGAGAACAACAAAAAATATATATGTATAATATTTATATATATACACACCTCCAATTCATTCAGACGGTATTCCGTTCCTCTCATTTTGTCCCTCTCGGACACCCCTCTGCTTGTCTGTTTTTTCGGTATCCTTGGAACATGACGCCTCGGGGGTTGTCCCAACACCCTTGACAGGAGGTGCCATTTTTGGATGGTTAGTGTCTTGCTAACCCCAGGTCTGGTCCTCGCTCAGCCCTCGCTGGAAGTGTAAATGATGTCCTCAGGTGGCGCTCCGCCCAGCAGGAGGGCCCTGTCTCACACCTCCACAGTAGGAGATGAGACTGGAAGTTGTGGCTTGTTTGGGGCTTTGTGAGCGCACACACTTTTGTGCTAGGCAAATGTCTCCACAGTAACAAGGTGCAACCGTCTATAAAAACAACACGAGATATCTAATGTCTAAACACTGTAAACTGTATTATAAGAGCACTGTTTACCTATAATGTGCTGTTTTCACTGTTGCTACACTTAAGAATCACACCCGTATGAAGTGAGGGGCGCTCTTATCATCATACATCATCACATTCTGGCCAATCCCTTTTCTGTCCACACTTTTTATCCTCAATACGTCCATTGCTCAGCCAATCAAATCATCGCTAATGCTAATGGGTACACACAAACACACAAAGCTGGACATAGGAGTGGCTAGCAGCCCTCAAAAATATAAAATAGCAAGTGTGAGCCCATATTCAATAGTATAAAATGTGTTAAATGTAACAGTATTTCAATTTATTTTCTGGGCAAGTGGGCATGACATTTAATTGGGCAAGTAGAACATGACCTGTCCCGGCGGGCAAGTGCCTCTGAGACATTAGTGTCAACCCATGTCGACTATCGTTAAGCGATATCTCATTATCACAGTGTTATATGATCTCATCTGAAGTAGAAGCAACAAGGTATAGAGTCCCAGTGGACTCCCAACATCTTTAGTGAAACATCTGTAAGTATCCATGTTTCATGTTAAGAGGCTCCCACTCGGTCAACCATCACTGGTCACACACCAGTGGAACCAGTACATTACATACCCTATTAGTTCACATTCTGGAGAGTAGACAGAGGGTACGCCAGACTTATCCCAGCACACACAAGCACACGCTCAGCATCAGCCGACATTGCCGGAGGACAGTGCAGCTGCCAGCCGCTGTTAAGGTCAAATAAACAGAGCACACTCTGGTGCAACTGCTGAAAATAGCAGATCTACAAGCTTTCAACACATTTCGCTGCACTGCATTTTGAGCTTGTAAATCGGATAATTACAGTGCACGACAACAGTGTGTAATGAAGTAGAAGTCAGGCGTAACTCCTCTTATTTGCTTATGTAGCATGAGCTAGCAACAAGCACTCCCAGTATACTCCCATTCACTCCCACTAGAAATGAGCAAGGAGCCACAGTTGCCTTGGCTTGACCCGTTGTACTGTAATCACATTGACTTACTCCTCCACTCCGATCCATTGTGTCCTATTCAGGAAGTGCCTTCATGTGAAAAGGCTGTTTACGTTGCTTATGTCACTCCCAATAGAGCTCTTCCACTTCCTCTGCAATTATCTACTGCTCTGCCTTTTGTTTCGCCGTTTAATTCCTCCATTCATTTGAATCAGACGTCCGCCTGTTGCTCCCAGTCAAGTCTTTATGGGAGCAAATTAATGGATTGTGGGTTTTAATTAGGATACAACAGAACACGGATGAGGTTACCCACCATTAGTCGCTCTCTCTCTGTCGCTCTCTCTCTCACTGTTCCCCCCCCCCCCCCCCCCTCTCTCTCTCTCTCTCTCTCTCTCTCTCTCTCTCTCTCTCTCTCTCTCTCTGTAGTCGTTCTCTCTCTCCTCTCCAACTACTAACATGTGGACAGGCAGAGGCTCTTTCTTGTTGATTTGCATAACCGGTTGTTCTGGTGGAAAATGAATGAATACGTTTCCTGGAGTCTGTAGTTTGTAAAATGGATCATTTCTAATTACACCATATTCCGTTTCACGGGTGTCACATGAATACGTTGTAACACCAAAAAACGCAAGTTTGAAGAATTGGCCTTATTTCCCCCTAATTTAGTTTTTGAATTATCTTCATAGATCCAATACATCAAGCAATTTTCTCAAATGTCCATTCAAAGTACCCCTCAAGTGCAAACTGGAGTAATGAATTATTTCCTCAATGCCAGCAATGTGTTTGACTTTGTTGTCCAAATAGTCGTATTACCACTAGATGCCAAAAGTTGCTAGCTTGCTTTCCTACCCCGACCTGACTGAGTGGGTGTGTTACTGTTCACGACAGCTGACAGTGTGAACTTGACTCCAGCATCTGAGTGTTTGTGCTGAACTGAACCGGGGCCAGTGGTTATGTGATATGCCATTTCTTTGTAACTGTAACCAAACTGGAGTCAATTTGCAGATTTGCTTATTGATTCATGCGTCATGTCTTAACCCCATGAACCCTATTGTCCCTATTCTGAGTATGTAGTATGTAATAGGCAAACATTCTGCAGAAATAGCAGACCTACAACCTCATATAGTGTGCTGTGTTGCAACACGTTGTGAGCTTGTAGATCTGCTATTTCTTGCAAAAAACGCAGGGTGCAAAGTATGGACATCTGTTATTGAAGTATATAAAATGGTTGTGCTCTCAGATCAGTATAGTTATATCTTTCAGCAGCTTGTCAGTGTTGCCCTAATGTGTCCTAGAGGGAGAATGCTGATGGGATACATAGGGAGATAAGATCAGTAATATTAGGGTGGCTCGGTTAGTGTGTGTTGTTTGTTTTGTGTTTGTGGGTGGCCTGGTTCTGGGCCTGGTTCTGGGCTTGGGACAGAGGTGCCATGGTGTCTGGGGTTCTGCCACTGTCCCATTCACCCGTTGCAATCTCTCCTTATGGTCATTTCAGACCCCCTTCGCCCTGGATCACTGGGTGCTCGCCCTGGGGGCTGTCCCTTTCATGACAACCTCTGAATCTAATTTAAGTCTCTGAATTTGTGATTTCATGGGCTTTTGGAGTTTTTCGTTTTATATATATATATATATATATATATATATATATATATATTTTTTTCTGAATCATTCAGCATTTTGTGTTGAAGCCTGCTTGTTGTGACTTCTGTGATTTCTGAATGTCTGTCTGGTCACGCTTTGTTGTTTAAGGGATAAATGTATCCGCAGGAGAAAGTTATGGTGGACTTTGACCCCTGAAGATCTCTGCAGAAACTCAAGTCTGATGCGTTTGGGGTTGTGTTTCCCTCGTGTTGCTTTTTGCGTCCGTTTTGCTATCGCAAGGGTTCGAGGTGGCCGGGGTCAGGTTTTTGGGTCGATCCTCTCCTCCCGCATCCTAAAAGCATTACTCGCGTGACCTCCTCTTCTGACCTCCTCTTCTGACCTCCCCATGCCTGTGCCTTGTCCAAAGCTTTTAGCTCCTCCGCAAGCCCATATCTCTTAAAGATTAGTAGTACACAAACTACAAGGCTCTGGCTCACTCTGAACACGAGACTATGATGTTAAAGATCAAAGGTTCAGCTAAAATATAGATCTAAAGAAACGGCAGTTTCAACAATACTGCTATTATAGTCAGGGGACATGGCCCAAAGCAGTGGTTCTAACACTGCTATATAGTCAGGGGACATGGCCCAAAGCAGTGGTTCTACAACTTTTTTGGCTTCACTACCTCCTAATTTCGGCATCAAAGTACCCCCTTTATCCGACTATACATGTTGCTTAGAAAAAGAGAAAACTATATCTAGCATATCGTTGCTGTCGGGCAGAAACATAACAAAAAATATTGTTATGATATAATATTGATATAATATTTTGTTTTGGTAAATTAATGCCCTACTTTACCATAGTACAGTGGCAACAATAGCAGATGTACTTGCATACCTCCTATTCTTGCACATTGAAGAACATTGAACATTACAAATGCAAAAAGCAGTATTTATTTTGACCATCCTGAGCACATTTTACTTTAAACCGTGTTTCCATTTCCCACTTTCTCTCACGTACCCACTGTAGTACCTCTGCGTAACCCTAGGGGTACAATCGTACCCCCATTTGAGAACCAGTGGCCCAAAGCTAAGCATAAGCTTGTGCAGTGTGGGGACAAGATTTAAGATAGCCAGGGAAGACGCTTGCAGCTCGCACATTGTTTTGGAAGAGCTAGACATTACCTAAAATGGGCTGGCGGTGTTGTCCCGGCACAAAGGACCACATAAGACTGCTAACGCATCTAGATAACATGCAGCAGGGATCCCATGTTTACAGTATAAAATGGCTGTTTGTATTTAAGCTCCTTGTGTCTCGTGTTGTGTATAAAGTGAGTAGAGCTTGACCACAAGCCACGAGGCATGTCATTGTTGTTACTGTAGGTTACTCTCCCAGCCCTCGCTGCTCTGTGTTTAGAGGTGAGCCAGGCTCTGGGTTTACATTCCAGCTTGATTCATTGAGGGATATAAAAAATGCAGCTTCAATCCAGCTTCAATCCAGACTCTGGATTCCAGAGTTTGCAAAGTCAAACTAATACATTTTCTTTTGTTTCTTCATTATTTCCCCACAACCGCATTCTACCAGTCTACTTTGACTCAAGTCTATCTTCAGTTGTGTAATATATTTAGTGGCGCATTTACATTATTTGAACTCTAGCAAATGTTTTGGCTGTCATACTCATACAGTATATACTGTATGCTATATTATCTAAACCCAATAACAAAAGTTTTTTTTTGTTGTATGTCATTCAGGAGTCTCTACCGACAGACTACACAGACTTATGAAATGATCTCTAACCAATTAAACATTTGGCTTTGTGACTGTACAGAGCTGTTATTTTGTTACACATTGCAGCTTCTTAAATCCATGTGTGGCTTGGTTGTCTGTCTGGAAATAAAACAGCTTGTGGCCATGCATGTAAAAAGCTCTCCTCGCTTATCAGGCAGCTACGCACAGTAAATACAGCAACATCCTTAAGATGTGTGGGTTGACCCTATTTTCAGTGGCAGAACTACGAATGGCAAAAGCTATATTGGGGCACTGTGGACGAACTAGGGCCCTATTTTACGTCCAAGTTGAGCTACATACTCCCCCGTCCACACAGAAAGCGGATGGGGCTCTGACATTTTGAACCCCATCAATGTCTGATAGTTTGGACATTAACCATGATCTAAAAAATAATAATGAGTACAAATATGTTACGCCTCGTACCACACTAATGCATGTGCGTGCTGACTGCTGAGATGTCTGGAGATGTTTTTGAGCGGCGCCAATACGCAGCTACTGTATGTGTTGTCAATGGCAAAAATGCATGCATGTCAATGGCAAAAATGCATGCATGTCAATGGCAAAAATGCATGCATGTCAATGGCAAAAAAGCATGCATATGAATGGCAAAAATGCATGCATGCACGGACGGACGGCTGAAACTCCACTGGATGGCACTGTTGAGCAGTGACACACACACACACACACACACTGACACACTCACACACACACACACACACACACACACACACACACACACAGGCCAGAGAGGAGGGCTTACAGTACAGTATAGTACAGTACAGCACAGGCAGTACATTACAGTATGAGCAGTATGAGTAATACAGTACAGTATGTATAGTTGCACCGCTCAGTTCACACGGGTGTGATTGTTTCTCTTCCTTATAGCATGGAGAAACTGAAACTGGCTAAAGCTATTAAAGATGGAGCTTAGCTCACACAGCACTGGTAACTAGAGCAGACTCCCATGCATGGAGTCCACAGAGGAGGTGGCGACTTTATGGCCTGTTTTTATGGCTGGCTATTAGAGGCAGTTATTTATTTGCTGCCCAGTTTTGCCATTGACTTTATCTTGAAAAGATCTCGAGGTAATAAATACACAGAAGTGCCTGATGATGATCTTCACAAACAGAGCAACACAGGTGCTCACAGACATGCACAGGCAGGCGCTCACGCACGCAGCATACAGATGCACACACGCATGCACGCACACACGCACGTGCGCAAGCGTGCGCAAAGAGAGACACACACACACACACACTTTTACATTTGTAGAAATTGTAACCAAAAACCATTAGGCAGGAGATGCAATGAGTCTTGACTACACCCATAAGCACCATAGTCCCCAACACGGTCATGAGGGCTCATATTTGGGCCAAATGTCGCGTCCCTGGGCTGGAGCAGTCCACGGATCACTCGGCACACTCCCTTCCCACTGTTTATAGCCGATGTCCCGCTCTCTGTCCCACACACAGAAGTGTTTATGCTATCGTCCAAGAATAGACAGACAGGGGCTGTGGGCTGAGGATACAGCCAGACAGACAGACAGAAAGGAGCTGAGGATAGACAGACAGAAAAGGGCTGTGGGCTGAGGATAGACGCCGGACAGACAGAGAGTTGAGATAGAGTGCATACCCCCCTCTGCCAGCTGGGTCTGCACTCTGCTCTCACGGCATGACTCTCATATTGTACTCACAATAAACCTGTCTTTCATTCATGAAACTACTGTAGCATGCTAGATAGTGCACCCCTCATTTATAAGTCCCGCTCAATATAGGAATATTTGGGTCAATTTGTACACTCAGTTAGTTCAACAATGAGACTGTACTGTATTTTGGTCATAGTTCATAGTACAGTACAGTACAGTACAGTACAGTACAGTACAGTACATAGACTGTGCCTATATCCACCGCCGGTATATTGTTGATAGGCAACACACTGGCAATGTGCGTACATATAACGATCAATGTATATTGAATGTACGTACATATGTATGATGTGTGATACCGTATGCACGATATGTATGATATGTACGTACATATGTATTGAATGTACGTATATAAATATGTACGTACAATGTATGTTGTGGCTGATAATAATTTACCAATAAATTACTCATGCCGGCAGGCTAAACCTGGGAGCTAAAACAAACTGTAATGACGCGCAATAAAACAATGATAAAATGATTCATATCCAATCAAGCTCAAAGTTTAAAACGTTTATATAGCTCAGTGCACAAAATACAAAAATACAATAAATAAATATATATATATGCAATAAATATGTGCAAAGAATCTAATAAATAACAATCAAACAGTGAGCAAACAAAACGTGAATGAATCAAACTAACAAAGTATATGTGCGGTCAACAAAGTGTATCCTCCCAGCTCACCCTGCCTCCAAGTTCAAACAGCCTTAGGGGCGAGCTGGTTCAGACACCCATATTTGTTGACTACCAAGGGCCACCCACAGAGACGCTCCCACCAATAACGGAACGTCAATGCGGTGCCCACACCCATCACCAACCAAGTGACAATTACTGTATATAAGCATTCTTTGGCTCCTACAATGTACGTACATATACCGATCAATGTATATTGAATCATGGTAGAATGTATTGATGTACTGTATTACTTTGTCAGACTCTGGAAACCAGGATAGTATGTATAGGCCATACTGTTTGTCACAGACTCCCCAAACCGCTTCTCTTAACCCATGAACCGCCATGCTCTTCAAACAACATCTCTCCTCCCATCCCAGTGTGATAGTGTTCATTTATAGAGCCGTACCTCCAGTGGCCAGCCTCCATCGTTGTGAAGTATAGTATACAGAGACGGTGCCAAAACACTAACTGAAAATAAACAAAACATGTATGCAGGATGTGGAAGGATATACGCAACTCGACTCACTTTTATTTACAGTATATTACTGTAGCACATTTAACATGACAAAGTCAAGCGCTGCACACGTTAAAAGAGAACAAAGAGCAAACAATGCAATATAGATATAATAATATATTAAAAGACAGTGTATAAGCGTCTGCTGCCCCAAAAGCACAATATCATGTCAATGATATTGTCAACATGGTATTGACACATCAAACAAAGAAAACATTTCACGATTTTGTCTTTGAAATGACAGACATTTCAAAGCAAGTATGCTCTGCAGCGACATAGATGTAATAAAAAAAATCACTTTCTCTTTGTTTCCTCCTTTGCTCTTGCATTTTGCCTCTCACCATTGTATCTTTTTCTTCTGGAATCGGGAGGCATGGAGTGTATCATGCTCTGTGCGTTGCACAACATAGCAAACACACACAGTCCAACAGAGGAGAGGGGGGCAGCCGAGCCGTTTGAGCGTCAACAGCTGTAATAGCCCGATAACATACTGGAAAGAATGCGTGTCACGGGTTTGTTTATTTATTTTTTCCAGCATCGTCACATGTAGCTTCATACCATTAGAGGAGATGGTCACTGAGAAGCAATGTTTATCGCTCCCTGAAAAATGTTATGGCCAAATGAAGACCAATGAAACAAGTCAAGATTTGCTGTACTGCTGCTTTATCAAAGGACATCTGGATGAGGGGGAGAGAGAGAGAGAGAGTGTGTGAGAGCGTGATGGGGAAAGAGAGAGAGCGATGGGGAAAGAGTGAGGGCGAGACTATAAAGAAAAAGAGAGAATATTTATTCGCAAAAGCTCTCCAATGGGATACCACCTCCTGTTTGCACCCCAGTGACAGTGATCTATGTCTCCTGGTGGGCAATATGGTTGTTTTTTCTTCCTGTGTGCTTTAATCTCAGATCTGAGATATACTGTACTGTTGAGATAGAGAACACATCCGTCTGGGGGATGATGAGGAGGCCCCCTAGTAGTGCTTTATCAAGGACATTCGGTTGAAGGTCCATTCAGTCAGCCATTTCTCAGCAAATCTGTAAAAAACAAATAGCCATGCTGTGTAGTTCACTGTAATCAGGATTCTATTCGATGCACTGAACTGTACAGTATGTTGTTCAATGGGAAGATGTTGACACGTTCTGTATGTCGTGTTGATTCTAGTTTCAGTGTTAAAGTACTGTATGTTTTACCTGTGAACTCAAACATTGTCTTTATTGAAGCCTCCAAAAGAACATTACAAATTGATGTGGCGTTGACTGGTAATGGTGGTGAAACCGATTTGCTATACAGGTTAAAAGGTCTAGGGGAAATCAGTCCATGTACTGTGTAATTCACGTGCAATTCTATAGTGTCTTTATCCAAAGCGCTTTTCAATTTGTGTTACATTCACAAATTCACAAACGGGATCAAAAGCAGTCGCGCACATCCAAAAAGCTTTTGAAGGCAGGTGCTGGTCCCAAAACGAACAGAGATCAAAGGCAAACAACAGCGACCGCACTCACTCGGTAGCTCTCCAAGTACAAGAAGAAGATCGTTGTCTTCGAAACATCACTTGTTAGTGTGGTTGCCCGAATGGGCAACCAGACTCTTGTAACTGTGACACTTTATTATTATTAGTGTGGTTGCCCGAATGGGCAACCAGACTCTTGTAACTGTGACACTTTATTATTATTTTCTCACTGGAGTAGTCTTTATTTTGACGCTTTATACCTCCCACACTGTACGCTGTACGCACTTGAGCCATATGTCAAATTGACCGGAAAAATCGGGAATCGTGTGCTTGTATTTTGTTAAGAGAAATGTTGTATAGTTTAATTGATATGAATTTATTAGTGAATTAAATTTCCCCATTGACATGAATGGGAAAAGGCAAAAATTCACATAAAAGTATTTGTTCCTCGGAGACTGTAATGACTATAGTTACAAAACTTTTAGGGATAATTCAACATTATCCCTAAAATTATTTAACCCTAAAATTTTATCGGTCGGCCTCATGGTGGCGCTATAACAGCCCACTTTACCTTTTGGCTTATAACTCTTGAACCGTAGGTCGTAAAATCAAAATTATTTTTTCCCTGGATTCCTTGGGTCATGACGCATCTCCCCATATAGGCCACGCCCATTTCCGCCATGATAGATTTTCCGCCATTTTGAATTTTGTCCAAAACACACTTTTTGCTTTTCCTCCTACAGATTTCGTTCAAATCTCACAGAAATCGGCACACGTGATCTCTGGACCCATCCAATTAAAACTGAGCCGCAGAATTTTGAAAGTGCGTATCGTTCGGCCGTAATCGTCTTCCGAAGTTAGTAGGAGGGGCCTATATCACAAAAAATGCCATAAATCACGAACGGAATGTCCAATCCATCCCAAATTTCAATCACATGTCCGGGGTGGTTCAATCAACCAAGTTCTAAAAGCAATTCCATTTTCATGGGGGGGGGCGCCGCAATTGCGAGAAATGTAACCGTTTGTCGCAAAAACATGAATTTCGGGGGTTAAATCCCCTCCGAATTACTTACGCATGATCTAAGGCGTGACTTGAAATTGTAATTGGCTGGCAATACTAGTGGGAGGGGCATATGTAAGCCACTGCGGCAACCACACTCTGCAATTTTTTTAAATTGCGAATTTTCTAGTTAGTGTGGTTGCCCGAATGGGCAACCAGACTCTTGTAACTGTGACACTTTATTATTATTTTCTCACTGGAGTAGTCTTTATTTTGACGCTTTATACCTCCCACACTGTACGCTGTACGCACTTGAGCCATATGTCAAATTGACCGAAAAAATCGGGAATCGTGTGCTTGTATTTTGTTAAGAGAAATGTTGTATAGTTTAATTGATATGAATTTATTAGTGAATTAAATTTCCCCATTGACATGAATGGGAAAAGGCAAAAATTCACATAAAAGTATTTGTTCCTCGGAGACTGTAATCACTATAGTTACAAAACTTTTAGGGATATTTCAACATTATCACTAAAATTATTTAACCCTAAAATTTTATCGGTCGGCCTCATGGTGGCGCTATAACAGCCCACTTTACCTTTTGGCTTATAAATCTTGAACCGTAGGTCGTAAAATCAAAATTATTTTTCCCCTGGATTCCTTGGGTCATGACGCATCTCCCCATATAGGCCACGCCCATTTCCGCCATGATAGATTTTCCGCCATTTTGAATTTTGTCCAAAACACACTTTTTGCATTTCCTCCTACAGATTTCGTCCAAATCTCACAGAAATCGGCACACGTGATCTCTGGACCCATCCAATTAAAACTGAGCCGCAGAATTTTGAAAGTGCGTATCGTTCGGCCGCAATCGTCTTCCGAAGTTAGTAGGAGGGGCCTATATCACAAAAAATGCCATAAATCACGAACGGAATGTCCAATCCATCCCAAATTTCAATCACATGTCCGGGGTGGTTCAATCAACCAAGTTCTAATAGCAATTCCATTTTCATCCATAGGGGGCGCCGCAAATGCGAGAAATGTAACCGTTTGTCGCAAAAACATGAATTTCGGGGGTTAAATCCCCTCCGAATGACTTACGCATGATCTAAGGCGTGACTTGAAATTGTAATTGGCTGGCAATACTAGTGGGAGGGGCATATGTAAGCCACTGCGGCAACCACACTCTGCAATTTTTTAAAATTGCGAATTTTCTAGTGTTATTTGTTAGTGTGGTCTTTATTAGTAGTCTTTATTTTGACGCTTTATACCTCCCACACTGTACGCTGTACGCACTTGAGCCATATGTCAAATTGACCGGAAAAATCGGGAATCGTGTGCTTGTATTTTGTTAAGAGAAATGTTGTATAGTTTAATTGATATGAATTTATTAGTGAATTAAATTTCCCCATTGACATGAATGGGAAAAGGCAAAAATTCACATTCAAGTATTTGTTCCTCGGAGACTGTAATCACTACAGTTACAAAACTTTTAGGGATAATTCAACATTATCCCTAAAATTATTTAACCCTAAAATTTTATCGGTCGGCCTCATGGTGGCGCTATAACAGCCCACTTTACCTTTTGGCTTATAACTCTTGAACCGTAGGTCGTAAAATCTAAATTATTTTTTCCCTGGATTCCTTGGGTCATGACGCATCTCCCCATATAGGCCACGCCCATTTCCGCCATGATATATTTTCCGCCATTTTGAATTTTGTCCAAAACACACTTTTTGCTTTTCCTCCTACAGATTTTGTCCAAATCTCACAGAAATCGGCACACGTGATCTCTGGACCCATCCAATTAAAACTGAGCCGCAGAATTTTGAAAGTGCGTATCGTTCGGCCGCAATCGTCTTCCGAAGTTAGTAGGAGGGGCCTATATCACAAAAAATGCCATAAATCACGAACGGAATGTCCAATCCATCCCAAATTTCAATCACATGTCCGGGGTGGTTCAATCAACCAAGTTCTAAAAGCAATTCCATTTTCATCCATAGGGGGCGCCGCAATTGCGAGAAATGTAACCGTTTGTCGCAAAAACATGAATTTCGGGGGTTAAATCCCCTCCGAATTACTTACACATGATCACGGGGGTCAAATTTGAATCACATGTCCGGGGTGGTTCAATCAAGCAAGTTCTAAAAGCAATGCGGACGTCTCTGTCGTTTATAACAAACCAAACCATTTAAAAATCGGTTGCAAATTGAGAAAGCTATTGTTATTTAAAAACTACATCTAAGATGGCCGCCACGCACACGACGTCGCCGTCCATTGGCCAGAAGCGAGTCCTGGTTCAGCCATCTGGTGACGTGAGCTGCTTTCCTATTGGCCGAATTGCTATGGTGTGAGCTTTGAAACCTAATAGACCCTTGACGTCAGTTGCTCTTCCGGTTTAGACATTGGAGGGGGAAATACTTTTTTCTCCATTGAGATTATATGGACCTCTTCTGGCTGGCAATATTAGTGGGAGGGGCATAAGACTAACTGACCATTTATCAGTGTACACTACAGAGCTAGTGGCAATAATCCTGGCCTTGCAGTGGGTAGAGGAGAAAGGGATCGACAATACTGTTATTGCGTCTGATAGCTTCTCTGCACTGGAAAGCATCAAGTCAGGCAGATCTGCATGCAGAATGGACCTCCTTAGTGAGGCACATATGAGCTTATATAGAATAGGAAACAGAGGAATAGTAACACAGTTCTTGTGGGTTCCAGCTCATTCCGGAGTGGAAGGGAATGAGCGAGTAGACATTTTGGCCAAGCAATCATTAAGAGTGGAGCAGGTAGACATGCGCGTGACTATAAGCAAGAGTGAAGTCAAACCAATGATCTGCTATAGACCAGCAATTGACATGGATAGACAATGATTCCACTTGTATTATAAGGAGAGACATTCAGAAGCAGCTTGGACTCCTCATGCATAGAAGGAGGCATGATGTCAGTCCGCTGCCCCCCCAGGTTGGCAGAGGAAGTTTAGCGCCCAGGATTACATTAGATAATTGGCACTGGCTGAAAAGAAAACTAGGTTACAAAATCAACGATTGCGGCAACCACACTCTGCAATTTTTTTAAATTGCGAATTTTCTAGTGTTATTTGTTAGTGTGGTCTTTATTAGTAGTCTTTATTTTGACGCTTTATACCTCCCACACTGTACGCTGTACGCACTTGAGCCATATGTCAAATTGACCGGAAAAATCGGGAATCGTGTGCTTGTATTTTGTTAAGAGAAATGTTGTATAGTTTAATTGATATGAATTTATTAGTGAATTAAATTTCCCCATTGACATGAATGGGAAAAGGCAAAAAATCACATTCAAGTATTTTTTCCTCGGAGACTGTAATCACTATAGTTACAAAACTTTTAGGGATATTTCTTAATTATGACTAAAATTAATTAAAATTATAATTTTATAGGTCGGCCTCATGGTGGCGCTATAACAGCCCACTTTACCTTTTGGCTTATAACTCTTGAACCGTAGGTCGTAAAATCAAAATTAATCAACCAATCAATCAACCAAGTTCTAAAAGCAATTCCATTTTCATCCATAGGGGGCGCCGCAAATGCGAGAAATGTAACCGTTTGTCGCAAAAACATGAATTTCGGGGGTTAAATCCCCTCCGAATTACTTACGCATGATCTAAGGCGTGACTTGAAATTGTAATTGGCTGGCAATACTAGTGGGAGGGGCATATGTAAGCCACTGCGGCAACCACACTCTGCAATTTTTTAAAATTGCGAATTTTCTAGTTAGTGTGGTTGCCCGAATGGGCAACCAGACTCTTGTAACTGTGACACTTTATTATTAGTGTGGTTGCCTGAAGGCAACCATACTATTGTTTTTGTGACCTTTTATTATTATTATTTATGTTTTTATTATAGATAAACTTTATTTTGACGCATTATACCTCCCACAGTTTTTGTCGCATGCACTCGAGCCATATGTCAAAACGACGGGCTACATCGGGAATCGTGTGCGTGTATTGGGATAAGACATTTGTTGGATAGTTTAATTGATATGAATTAATTAGTGCATTAAATTTCCCCATAGACATGAATGGGAAAATGCAAAAACTCACTTTCAAGTATTTTTTCCTCTGAGACCGTAAGGGCTATACTTACAAGACTTGGAGGAGAGATTCATAATAATTACTAAAATTAATTACCTTAGAAGTATAACGTTCTGCCTCATGGTGGCGCTATAACAGCCAACTTTACCTTTTGGGGTATAACTCTTGAACCGTAGGTCGTAAAATCAAAAATATTTTTTCCCTGGATTCCTTGGGTCATGACGCATCTCCCCATATAGGCCACGCCCATTTGCGTCTAGATAGATTTCCCGCCATTTTGAATTTTGTTCAAAACACACTTTTTGCTCCTCCTCCTACAGATTTTGTCCAAATCTCACAAAAGTCGGTACACATGATCTCCGGACCTATCCGATTAAAACAGCACAGTCAGAATTTAGATCATCTGTATCGTTCGGCCGTAATCGTCTTCCGAAGTTAGTGGGAGGGGCCTATTTTACAAAACATGCCACAATTCACGCACGGAATGTCCGATCCATCCCAAATATGAATCACATGTCGAGGGTGGCTTAATCAACGCAGAGCCAAAAGCGATTCCATTTTCGACGGGTGCGATGTAGGCAACCACACTTTGCAATTTCCCAGAATTGCCTCTTTCTAGTTATTTTCTCACTGGAGTAGTCTTTATTTTGACGCTTTATACCTCCCACACTGTACGCTGTACGCACTTGAGCCATATGTCAAATTGACCGGAAAAATCGGGAATCGTGTGCTTGTATTTTGTTAAGAGAAATGTTGTATAGTTTAATTGATATGAATTTATTAGTGAATTAAATTTCCCCATTGACATGAATGGGAAAAGGCAAAAATTCACATAAAAGTATTTGTTCCTCGGAGACTGTAATCACTATAGTTACAAAACTTTTAGGGATATTTCAACATTATCACTAAAATTATTTAACCCTAAAATTTTATCGGTCGGCCTCATGGTGGCGCTATAACAGCCCACTTTACCTTTTGGCTTATAACTCTTGAACCGTAGGTCGTAAAATCAAAATTATTTTTTCCCTGGATTCCTTGGGTCATGACGCATCTCCCCATATAGGCCACGCCCATTTCCGCCATGATAGATTTTCCGCCATTTTGAATTCTGTCCAAAACACACTTTTTGCTTTTCCTCCTACAGATTTTGTCCAAATCTCACAGAAATCGGCACACGTGATCTCTGGACCCATCCAATTAAAACTGAGCCGCAGAATTTTGAAAGTGCGTATCGTTCGGCCGTAATCGTCTTCCGAAGTTAGTAGGAGGGGCCTATATCACAAAAAATGCCATAAATCACGAACGGAATGTCCAATCCATCCCAAATTTCAATCACAGGTCCGGGGTGGTTCAATCAACCAAGTTCTAAAAGCAATTCCATTTTCATCCATAGGGGGCGCCGCAAATGCGAGAAATGTAACCGTTTGTCGCAAAAACATGAATTTCGGGGGTTAAATCCCCTCCGAATTACTTATGCATGATCTAAGGCAACACACTTTTTGCTTTTCCTCCTACAGATTTTGTCCAAATCTCACAGAAATCGGCACACGTGATCTCTGGACCCATCCAATTAAAACTGAGCCGCAGAATTTTGAAAGTGCGTATCGTTCGGCCGTAATCGTCTTCCGAAGTTAGTAGGAGGGGCCTATATCACAAAAAATGCCATAAATCACGAACGGAATGTCCAATCCATCCCAAATTTCAATCACATGTCCGGGGTGGTTCAATCAACCAAGTTCTAAAAGCAATTCCATTTTCATCCATAGGGGGCGCCGCAAATGCGAGAAATGTAACCGTTTGTCGCAAAAACATGAATTTCGGGGGTTAAATCCCCTCCGAATTACTTACGCATGATCTAAGGCGTGACTTGAAATTGTAATTGGCTGGCAATACTAGTGGGAGGGGCATATGTAAGCCACTGCGGCAACCACACTCTGCAATTTTTTAAAATTGCGAATTTTCTAGTGTTATTTGTTAGTGTGGTCTTTATTAGTAGTCTTTATTTTGACGCTTTATACCTCCCACACTGTACGCTGTACGCACTTGAGCCATATGTCAAATTGACCGAAAAAATCGGGAATCGTGTGCTTGTATTTTGTTAAGAGAAATGTTGTATAGTTTAATTGATATGAATTTATTAGTGAATTAAATTTCCCCATTGACATGAATGGGAAAAGGCAAAAATTCACATAAAAGTATTTGTTCGTCGGAGACTGTAATCACTATAGTTACAAAACTTTTAGGGATAATTCAACATTATCCCTAAAATTATTTAACCCTAAAATTTTATCGGTCGGCCTCATGGTGGCGCTATAACAGCCCACTTTACCTTTTGGCTTATAACTCTTGAACCGTAGGTCGTAAAATCAAAATTATTTTTTCCCTGGATTCCTTGGGTCATGACGCATCTCCCCATATAGGCCACGCCCATTTCCGCCATGATAGATTTTCCGCCATTTTGAATTTTGTCCAAAACACACTTTTTGCTTTTCCTCCTACAGATTTTGTCCAAATCTCACAGAAATCGGCACACGTGATCTCTGGACCCATCCGATTAAAACTGAGCCGCAGAATTTTGAAAGTGCGTATCGTTCGGCCGTAATCGTCTTCCGAAGTTAGTAGGAGGGGCCTATATCACAAAAAATGCCATAAATCACGAACGGAATGTCCAATCCATCCCAAATTTCAATCACATGTCCGGGGTGGTTCAATCAACCAAGTTCTACAAGCAATTCCATTTTCATCCATAGGGGGCGCCGCAATTGCGAGAAATGTAACCGTTTGTCGCAAAAACATGAATTTCGGGGGTTAAATCCCCTCCGAATTACTTACGCATGATCTAAGGCGTGACTTGAAATTGTAATTGGCTGGCAATACTAGTGGGAGGGGCATATGTAAGCCACTGCGGCAACCACACTCTGCAATTTTTTAAAATTGCGAATTTTCTAGTGTTATTTGTTAGTGTGGTCTTTATTAGTAGTCTTTATTTTGACGCTTTATACCTCCCACACTGTACGCTGTACGCACTTGAGCCATATGTCAAATTGACCGAAAAAATCGGGAATCGTGTGCTTGTATTTTGTTAAGAGAAATGTTGTATAGTTTAATTGATATGAATTTATTAGTGAATTAAATTTCCCCATTGACATGAATGGGAAAAGGCAAAAATTCACATAAAAGTATTTGTTCGTCGGAGACTGTAATCACTATAGTTACAAAACTTTTAGGGATAATTCAACATTATCCCTAAAATTATTTAACCCTAAAATTTTATCGGTCGGCCTCATGGTGGCGCTATAACAGCCCACTTTACCTTTTGGCTTATAACTCTTGAACCGTAGGTCGTAAAATCAAAATTATTTTTTCCCTGGATTCCTTGGGTCATGACGCATCTCCCCATATAGGCCACGCCCATTTCCGCCATGATAGATTTTCCGCCATTTTGAATTTTGTCCAAAACACACTTTTTGCTTTTCCTCCTACAGATTTCGTCCAAATCTCACAGAAATCGGCACACGTGATCTCTGGACCCATCCAATTAAAACTGAGCCGCAGAATTTTGAAAGTGCGTATCGTTCGGCCGTAATCGTCTTCCGAAGTTAGTAGGAGGGGCCTATATCACAAAAAATGCCATAAATCACGAACGGAATGTCCAATCCATCCCAAATTTCAATCACATGTCCGGGGTGGTTCAATCAACCAAGTTCTAAAAGCAATTCCATTTTCATCCATAGGGGGCGCCGCAAATGCGAGAAATGTAACCGTTTGTCGCAAAAACATGAATTTCGGGGGTTAAATCCCCTCCGAATTACTTACGCATGATCTAAGGCGTGACTTGAAATTGTAATTGGC
This sequence comes from Protomyctophum parallelum, assembly GCF_964188405.1. Classification (NCBI taxonomy): domain Eukaryota; kingdom Metazoa; phylum Chordata; class Actinopteri; order Myctophiformes; family Myctophidae; genus Protomyctophum; species Protomyctophum parallelum. Next base: position 15,779,666 of record NC_139717.1, on the reverse strand, counting down.
TGGCAATACTAGTGGGAGGGGCATATGTAAGCCACTGCGGCAACCACACTCTGCAATTTTTTTAAATTGCGAATTTTCTAGTTAGTGTGGTTGCCCGAATGGGCAACCAGACTCTTGTAACTGTGACACTTTATTATTATTTTCTCACTGGAGTAGTCTTTATTTTGACGCTTTATACCTCCCACACTGTACGCTGTACGCACTTGAGCCATATGTCAAATTGACCGGAAAAATCGGGAATCGTGTGCTTGTATTTTGTTAAGAGAAATGTTGTATAGTTTAATTGATATGAATTTATTAGTGAATTAAATGTCCCCATTGACATGAATGGGAAAAGGCAAAAATTCACATAAAAGTATTTGTTCGTCGGAGACTGTAATCACTATAGTTACAAAACTTTTAGGGATAATTCAACATTATCCCTAAAATTATTTAACCCTAAAATTTTATCGGTCGGCCTCATGGTGGCGCTATAACAGCCCACTTTACCTTTTGGCTTATAACTCTTGAACCGTAGGTCGTAAAATCAAAATTATTTTTTCCCTGGATTCCTTGGGTCATGACGCATCTCCCCATATAGGCCACGCCCATTTCCGCCATGATAGATTTTCCGCCATTTAGAATTTTGTCCAAAACACACTTTTTGCTTTTCCTCCTACAGATTTTGTCCAAATCTCACAGAAATCGGCACACGTGATCTCTGGACCCATCCAATTAAAACTGAGCCGCAGAATTTTGAAAGCGCGTATCGTTCGGCCGCAATCGTCTTCCGAAGTTAGTAGGAGGGGCCTATATCACAAAAAATGCCATAAATCACGAACGGAATGTCCAATCCATCCCACATTTCAATCACATGTCCGGGGTGGTTCAATCAACCAAGTTCTAAAAGCAATTCCATTTTCATCCATAGGGGGCGCCGCAAATGCGAGAAATGTAACCGTGTGTCGCAAAAACATGAATTTCGGGGGTTAAATCCCCTCCGAATTACTTACGCATGATCTAAGGCGTGACTTGAAATTGTAATTGGCTGGCAATACTAGTGGGAGGGGCATATGTAAGCCACTGCGGCAACCACACTCTGCAATTTTTTTAAATTGCGAATTTTCTAGTGTTATTTGTTAGTGTGGTCTTTATTAGTAGTCTTTATTTTGACGCTTTATACCTCCCACACTGTACGCTGTACGCACTTGAGCCATATGTCAAATTGACCGGAAAAATCGGGAATCGTGTGCTTGTATTTTGTTAAGAGAAATGTTGTATAGTTTAATTGATATGAATTTATTAGTGAATTAAATTTCCCCATTGACATGAATGGGAAAAGGCAAAAATTCACATTCAAGTATTTGTTCCTCGGAGACTGTAATCACTACAGTTACAAAACTTTTAGGGATAATTCAACATTATCCGTAAAATTATTTAACCCTAAAAATTTATCGGTCGGCCTCATGGTGGCGCTATAACAGCCCACTTTACCTTTTGGCTTATAACTCTTGAACCGTAGGTTGTAAAATCAAAAAAATGTTTTCCCTGGATTCCTTGGGTCATGACGCATCTCCGCATATAGGCCACGCCCATTTCCGCCATGATAGATTTTCCGCCATTTTGAATTTTGTCCAAAACACACTTTTTGCTTTTCCTCCTACAGATTTTGTCCAAATCTCACAGAAATCGGCACACGTGATCTCTGGACCCATCCAATTAAAACTGAGCCGCAGAATTTTGAAAGTGCGTATCGTTCGGCCGCAATCGTCTTCCGAATTAGTAGGAGGGGCCTATATCACAAAAAATTCCATAAATCACGAACGGAATGTCCAATCCATCCCAAATTTCAATCACATGTCCGGGGTGGTTCAATCAACCAAGTTCTAAAAGCAATTCCATTTTCATCCATAGGGGGCACCGCAGAAGCGAGAAATGTAACCGTTTGTCGCAAAAACATGAATTTCGGGGGTTAAATCCCCTCCGAATGACTTACGCATGATCTAAGGCGTGACTTGAAGTTGTAATTGGCTGGCAATACTAGTGGGAGGGGCATATGTAAGCCACTGCGGCAACCACACTCTGCAATTTTTTAAAATTGCGAATTTTCTAGTGTTATTTGTTAGCGTGGTCTTTATTAGTAGTCTTTATTTTGACGCTTTATACCTCCCACACTGTACGCTGTACGCACTTGAGCCATATGTCAAATTGACCGGAAAAATCGGGAATCGTGTGCTTGTATTTTGTTAAGAGAAATGTTGTATAGTTTAATTGATATGAATTTATTAGTGAATTAAATTTCCCCATTGACATGAATGGGAAAAGGCAAAAATTCACATAAAAGTATTTGTTCCTCGGAGACTGTAATCACTATAGTTACAAAACCTTTAGGGATAATTCAACATTATCCCTAAAATTATTTAACCCTAAAATTTTATCGGTCGGCCTCATGGTGGCGCTATAACAGCCCACTTTACCTTTTGGCTTATAACTCTTGAACCGTAGGTCGTAAAATCAAAATTATTTTTTCCCTGGATTCCTTGGGTCATGACGCATCTCCCCATATAGGCCACGCCCATTTCCGCCATGATATATTTTCCGCCATTTTGAATTTTGTCCAAAACACACTTTTTGCTTTTCCTCCTACAGATTTTGTCCAAATCTCACAGAAATCGGCACACGTGATCTCTGGACCCATCCAATTAAAACTGAGCCGCAGAATTTTGAAAGTGCGTATCGTTCGGCCGCAATCGTCTTCCGAAGTTAGTAGGAGGGGCCTATATCACAAAAAATGCCATAAATCACGAACGGAATGTCCAATCCATCCCAAATTTCAATCACATGTCCGGGGTGGTTCAATCAACCAAGTTCTAAAAGCAATTCCATTTTCATCCATAGGGGGCACCGCAGAAGCGAGAAATGTAACCGTTTGTCGCAAAAACATGAATTTCGGGGGTTAAATCCCCTCCGAATGACTTACGCATGATCTAAGGCGTGACTTGAAATTGTAATTGGCTGGCAATACTAGTGGGAGGGGCATATGTAAGCCACTGCGGCAACCACACTCTGCAATTTTTTTAAATTGCGAATTTTCTAGTTAGTGTGGTTGCCCGAATGGGCAACCAGACTCTTGTAACTGTGACACTTTATTATTATTTTCTCACTGGAGTAGTCTTTATTTTGACGCTTTATACCTCCCACACTGTACGCTGTACGCACTTGAGCCATATGTCAAATTGACCGGAAAAATCGGGAATCGTGTGCTTGTATTTTGTTAAGAGAAATGTTGTATAGTTTAATTGATATGAATTTATTAGTGAATTAAATTTCCCCATTGACATGAATGGGAAAAGGCAAAAATTCACATAAAAGTATTTGTTCCTCGGAGACTGTAATGACTATAGTTACAAAACTTTTAGGGATAATTCAACATTATCCCTAAAATTATTTAACCCTAAAATTTTATCGGTCGGCCTCATGGTGGCGCTATAACAGCCCACTTTACCTTTTGGCTTATAACTCTTGAACCGTAGGTCGTAAAATCAAAATTATTTTTTCCCTGGATTCCTTGGGTCATGACGCATCTCCCCATATAGGCCACGCCCATTTCCGCCATGATAGATTTTCCGCCATTTTGAATTTTGTCCAAAACACACTTTTTGCTTTTCCTCCTACAGATTTCGTTCAAATCTCACAGAAATCGGCACACGTGATCTCTGGACCCATCCAATTAAAACTGAGCCGCAGAATTTTGAAAGTGCGTATCGTTCGGCCGTAATCGTCTTCCGAAGTTAGTAGGAGGGGCCTATATCACAAAAAATGCCATAAATCACGAACGGAATGTCCAATCCATCCCAAATTTCAATCACATGTCCGGGGTGGTTCAATCAACCAAGTTCTAAAAGCAATTCCATTTTCATGGGGGGGGGCGCCGCAATTGCGAGAAATGTAACCGTTTGTCGCAAAAACATGAATTTCGGGGGTTAAATCCCCTCCGAATTACTTACGCATGATCTAAGGCGTGACTTGAAATTGTAATTGGCTGGCAATACTAGTGGGAGGGGCATATGTAAGCCACTGCGGCAACCACACTCTGCAATTTTTTTAAATTGCGAATTTTCTAGTGTTATTTGTTAGTGTGGTCTTTATTAGTAGTCTTTATTTTGACGCTTTATACCTCCCACACTGTACGCTGTACGCACTTGAGCCATATGTCAAATTGACCGGAAAAATCGGGAATCGTGTGCTTGTATTTTGTTAAGAGAAATGTTGTATAGTTTAATTGATATGAATTTATTAGTGAATTAAATTTCCCCATTGACATGAATGGGAAAAGGCAAAAAATCACATTCAAGTATTTTTTCCTCGGAGACTGTAATCACTATAGTTACAAAACTTTTAGGGATATTTCTTAATTATGACTAAAATTAATTAAAATTATAATTTTATAGGTCGGCCTCATGGTGGCGCTATAACAGCCCACTTTACCTTTTGGCTTATAACTCTTGAACCGTAGGTCGTAAAATCAAAATTAATCAACCAATCAATCAACCAAGTTCTAAAAGCAATTCCATTTTCATCCATAGGGGGCGCCGCAAATGCGAGAAATGTAACCGTTTGTCGCAAAAACATGAATTTCGGGGGTTAAATCCCCTCCGAATTACTTACGCATGATCTAAGGCGTGACTTGAAATTGTAATTGGCTGGCAATACTAGTGGGAGGGGCATATGTAAGCCACTGCGGCAACCACACTCTGCAATTTTTTAAAATTGCGAATTTTCTAGTGTTATTTGTTAGTGTGGTCTTTATTAGTAGTCTTTATTTTGACGCTTTATACCTCCCACACTGTACGCTGTACGCACTTGAGCCATATGTCAAATTGACCGGAAAAATCGGGAATCGTGTGCTTGTATTTTGTTAAGAGAAATGTTGTATAGTTTAATTGATATGAATTTATTAGTGAATTAAATTTCCCCATTGACATGAATGGGAAAAGGCAAAAATTCACATTCAAGTATTTGTTCCTTGGAGACTGTAATCACTATAGTTACAAAACTTTTAGGGATAATTCAACATTATCCTTAAAATTATTTAACACTAAAATTTTATCGGTCGGCCTCATGGTGGCGCTATAACAGCCCACTTTACCTTTTGGCTTATAACTCTTGAACCGTAGGACGTAAAATCAAAAAAATGTTTTCCCTGGATTCCTTGGGTCATGACGCATCTCCCCATATAGGCCACGCCCATTTCCGCCATGATAGATTTTCCGCCATTTTGAATTTTGTTCAAAACAAACTTTTTGCTTTTCCTCCTACAGATTTCGTCCAAATCTCACAGAAATCGGCACACGTGATCTCTGGACCCATCCAATTAAAACTGAGCCGCAGAATTTTGAAAGTGCGTATCGTTCGGCCGTAATCGTCTTCCGAAGTTAGTAGGAGGGGCCTATATCACAAAAAATGCCATAAATCACGAACGGAATGTCCAATCCATCCCAAATTTCAATCACATGTCCGGGGTGGTTCACTCAACCAAGTCCTAAAAGCAATTCCATTTTCATCCATAGGGGGCGCCGCAAACGCGAGAAATGTAACCGTTTGTCGCAAAAACATGAATTTCGGGGGTTAAATCCCCTCCGAATTACTTACGCACGATCTAAGGCGTGACTTGAAATTGTAATTGGCTGGCAATACTAGTGGGAGGGGCATATGTAAGCCACTGCGGCAACCACACTCTGCAATTTTTTTAAATTGCGAATTTTCTAGTTTTTGAATGCCTTAATAAAAAGTCACTTCAAAAGAGTCACATTCACATAATGTGTGAATTATGTGAATGTGGATATTATTCACACACCGATGCCAGAGGCAACCATGCAAGCCGCCAACCTGCTCATCATGGAAAGCAGTTATTTCAGTGTCTTCTTGCTGGAGGATACTTCAACACAAAGCCAGGAGGAGCTGGGTATTGGCTCTACCCCTTGAGCCACTGCCATCCCCCCTGTTTTATACATTTATGTTATGTTTTACTGATTGGTTCAAATTTGTCTAGTATTCATTTCATAGACAACATTAGCAATTAGCATCAATAGCCCTCAATACTTCCATCCCTGGAGGCTAGTAGTTTAGTGTCAGGCTATCTCTAATTACAAAGATATTTCATCCCACACAAAATCATGTCCACATATAGGCTACTTTCTGTCATTCAGCCCTCCTTCTTTACTGTAGGCTATATGCCAGGCCCTGACGTTACTTCAATTGCAGTTATTTATTTTGTCACTGCTGGATAATAAAAAGATCAACACTAAAATAAATAACAAATTCATTGGACCGCTTATCGAACGTAACACCCTCCTGTCTGTGTACGTTGTTCCCGTATTGATTTTCAAAAGACAACATTGCTGATCCATGCAGCAACACGGTGGCATATATTAGAGCCATTTGAGCCAATTAGGGTGATGTATGTTTGGGCAGTCGGCAGTGGCGTGGGTAGCAACACACTCCGATGGCGATGCACGCCATCATTTTTCAGAGTAATTAGAAAAACATTGCATGCCACAGTGGTGGGGGTTGGGGTGAGTATGTAACCCATGGCACAATCACGCATGCTGCTATATTGGTACACAACCCCACAACCATACAGGTTTTAATGTTGATTTACGACATAGATTTAGCGCTACTGCCTTTCAACATTTGTCTTAATTTAAAGGGGATAGACATCTTGTTTCCGAGTAAAATTACACATTGTTTATATGGCTCCACTCAGGCTTAGAACACTTCCACATATTACACATTATCATTACAGCCACTTCACTCCTGCAGGACTGTGGGAAATGATCAAGGGAAGCGTTAAGTCCACGACAGTAGGGGGCACTCTGGGGTAGCTGGGCATCTGGAAGGCGAATAAGAGCTACAGCACAGCCTAAATGGAGGCTTAACTCATGCAGCCAAGCTTGGCATAAGCTTGGCAGGTCTATTTCATAGAGAATGGTTTAGGTGAGGACGGTAGAGGTGCATGTTTGCGTGCGTGTGCATCGGCTCGCACATTCCATTTCTCTCTTCAGTGCACCTATGGACATTTTAATTCATGCCCACTTAAATCCTCCCCCACAGAGCCACGCATAGATGCAGAACAGTGAGCTAAAGCAATATTTCTCTTTGCGTGTGTGTGTGTGTGTGTGTGTGTGTGTGTGTGTGTGTGTGTGTGTGTGTGTGTGTGTGTGTGTTTGTGTGTGTGTGTGTGTGTGTGTGTGTGCACACATCTGAGTGTGTGTGCGTGTGTGCGTCTGAGTGTGTGTGTGTCACTTGCAGACCATATGTGCCGCCTGACTGGCTGTCTTTCCTCCTAGTTCCAAAGCTGGACCGGGGGTTAGTGGCGAGGAAAACATAACATGACAAGCCAGGTCCCACCCAGCAGAGCCTTCAAGGATGGATGTATGAAAATATGTATGTTTCCACACAAGGGACTGAGACACACACACACACACACACACACACACACACAGACACAAACAAATACGCATGCACACTCCCCTTGAGGGTGACAGGAGCAGTATTGTGGCGTGCATAAATGCAAATGCGTTTAGGGAGTGCCTGTACACAGGGCCCCCATGCTGCAGGAAGAGACAACAGAGGTGTCATACACACGGAGAGATCAAGTGGAGAGACTCCCGACACGCTTACAGCCATGTCTCAGTTCCCTCTCTCTCTCTCTCTCTCTCTCTCTCTCTCTCTCTCTCTCTCTCCTCTCATGCTTGTCTCTGCATGCGGCTTTTACTGGAGGAGGGAGCAGTGGAAAACGTACGCAAATGTTTTACTTAAGTAAAAGTATCAATACTGCCACATAGAAATGCTCTGTTCGAAATGTACTTGAGTAAGAGTACAAAAGTATTGGTATCAAAATTAAGTAGCAAAAGTATAGAAAGTAGTCATTATGCAGACTGTCCCATTTCAAGTTTTCAAATGTATACAAATCTTTTGGCAGATCTACAAGCACACAATGTGTCAATGCGATCATATAGTTATAAATAATAGCAACGGCACCGGAAGTCCCCTCCTGTCCACTTGCATGGAGTTGCTCACCCAGCGCACACTCCCTTTTCACCCCTTCTTGCAGGTTGGAAAATTGCAGGCTGAAAGCATGAAGGAGCACTGCCGCTGTCGCATTATCTTTGTGGAGTGTGCGGAGCATAGCGCACGTTCATGTTTGAGGCCCAGTTGGGCTCGAGCTGCGGTACCTACGATCGGCCAGCATGTCCATTTGGCTGCATTGCTTCCTCTCGGTGGCCGAATGTAGCCGATCTACATTTTGAGCTTGTAGATCGGCCACTTTCAAATGGCCGAAATGTATGTAGGACCAAATTTGACTGAGGAATTTGATGTTTTCTCGTGTCATGTGAAAGCAGGGAATCATAGCTTCAAATTGACATATTGGTTGTTCAGTTTGACCCACCAGTTTTGGAGATATGGCTTATAGAGTAATGTCTTACAGAAAACAGCGAGTTGAGAAAACAGTCTTGAAAGGTTCACTTCTGTGGTCTCTAACATTAGACCTACAGTAGCTACGTACATGTTTAAGCATTTATTTCATATTTCAGCTCTGACATGCTCTAGTATGTGAAGAGTCTGCCTGTGCTATTAACTCATTTTGAAAAGCTGGAATTTGCGCAATGGCAGGCTCTCAGTCAAATCTGGTCACATATAGGACTGAAGTGGTTACATGTTTTGTAATAATAAGCTAAATCTAAAAAGTAACTAGAACTGCACTCTGTCGAGTGCATACTTGCTTGTTGCACACTAGTAGGCCATAAATGGCCAACTAGTGCGCAAGCAGAGCGCGCAAGTATTTTCGACCGCTGTAAACTGTGGAATCTCAGTATCTCTGTGAAGGAACGTTTGAAATGTCTAATTATTAGGTGTAAATATTTGCTACCTATCTACTTTATGCATGTAAACACCTAGTATTATTAAGTATGGTTCAAGTTTCTATCTATATAAGAAATACACTTTTATCAATTTAGAAATATTCTAGATCCCTTTTTAGTTTTTCAAAGAAAAATAAATCATTGATATGTGATGAAAAAAGGTATATAAACTGAATTAAAATATGTTATACAGTATAATTATTTATTGTAAATTGTCAATTGTTTAATACTAAATCATGATCAGAGTAATATGTGTCTCTAACTTCAATTTCTGTAATAATACTTGTAAGTTGATTAGCGGTATATTGTGGTTACTTTGCGCCAAAAACCGTGCCAGCCAACCCGCCACTTGATGCGTATGCAAATAAAACAGTGGATTTGTGCCTGGTTTGCTGGGACCAGATTACATAAATGACCATATTTCTTACGTCATCATTGAGAGCTATTCATACATATACACACCATGTACTCTGGTCCCAGCAAATCAGGCACAATTTGCTATTTTATTTTACTGATTATGTATATAGTATACGTACTGTATGACTAGCTCTAAATGATGACGTAAGACATACATATACATATACATATACTATATAGAGTATGTAGTTGTAAGTTGATTAGCGGTATACTATGGTTACTTTGCGCCAAAAACCGTGACAGCCAACCCGCCATTTGATGCGTATGCAAATAAAACAGCAGATTTGTGCCTGGTTTTCTGGGACCAGATTACATAAATGACCATTGATTGAAATATTTATTAACAGTTTGTAGAATTTACAGTACATTTTAAGCACAAACTCAATACAAAGACTGTCAACTGTGAGTGGACGACCCAATTAAGCATTACACTTGTTTACAACCATATATCTTACGTCATCATTGAGAGCTAGTCATACATATACACACCACGTACTCTAGTCCCAGGCACAATTTACTATTTTATTTTACTGATTATGTATATAGTATATACGTATGACTAGCTCTAAATGATGACGTAAGACATATGGTCATTTATGTGATCTGGTCCCAGCAAACCAGGCACAGATTTGCTGTTTTTTTTGCATACACATCAAATGGCGGGTTGGCTGTCACGGTGAACGAAGACCGGGCGAAATTATTACTTGCGCGCTCTGCTTGCGCAAGTAACTAATAAATTATGTCTTCAAATAAATGTAGTGGAGTAAAAGTACAATATTTGGATCTGAAATGCAGTGAGGTAGAAGTATAGAAAATTGGAAATATTCAAGTAAAGTACAAATACCTCAAAGTTGTACTCAAGTACAATCCCCTCCACCACTGGGAGGGACTGGGGGGGTACCAGATGCCATCCTGTCTGACTCCATCTGTATGGCACACACACCAGACAAAGAGACCAAAGAGAAACATTACACTACTGTGGAAATAAAAATGTAAGGCTTGTTTTTTCAAAGTGTTCACAAGGTGTTGTCTCTTACATAAATAGCTTAACCACAAAACGTTTCTAAGTTACTGTATGCTGCGGTGCTCTAAATAATATTCCAATTCCATTTTTTATTAAAATAAATACATATAAGTGGCATTTGTACACTGATGAATGGCACTTTGAAATCTAAATGATCATAATGAACTTAATATAACTTCTACTCGGAAACGATGCCAGTTGTGAATGAAATGCATGCAATGCATGCCCCACCCGGTGTTGTATGCGTCTGTCTGCCTGCCTGCCTGCCTTTTATGTCCGTATATGGACATCTCTTTTATGTCTGCCTGTGTCCTTCTATACCCATATATGGAGATCCATGATGTCATCAGTATGCCAGGCCTGGACTAGATGGACACTGGTGGGCCAGTCTGGGACGAATTCCATCAAGTCCTCGCCAATGCATGCACGTGCCAAGTTTGAGTCGGTCGGTCGGACAGCTCTCGAGATACTTGAACTACAGACGTACGGTATAAACCTACTGTAGGTGAATGAGTATACATGTACTGGCAGGGATGGTGCTGACCATTGGAAAATCTGGGACAACTCCTGAACGGCCGGTCCAGTCCAGGCCAAACCAGCCGGGCGTTTAAAAAACGAAACTAATTAAGATAATATTTAAAAAAATCATATAGGCCTGTATAATTCGGCGGTGCACCATTCCCAGGCTGAATTAGAGGACAAAAGATCACTGTCACCGTTCATCGTTAGTATTTGGGTCTGCGTCACAGGAGGGCAAATATTTTTTCGGCGAGCGGCCGAGGGGCCTCTCCAACTCCATTTCCAGGCTGAATTAGAGGCCCAGCACGTCCCTGTGTACTAGTCTCTATATTGTATGTAATACTGTGGTTATTTATAACGGTGCGGAATAAACAACACCCCTTAACATTCACTAATATCCATAAAAAGAAACGGTACTGTATACTGTATTATTAATCAGTAGTAGGCAGGCTGATATTTTTAGTATTTAGCCTGGATTTAAAACTAGATCAGAGTTGGCAGAAGTCTCAGATCCTCTGAAGTTTAGTTGTGGCATAATAACTAAATGCTGCCTCGCCATGTTTTGTTGTAACTCTGAGAACTATTATTAAATCTGTCCGGGTCAGGTTGACCTCAATATTTTCATAAAAGCAACATTATCACTGTATCATATGACAGACTCTAGATGCTGGATGCTGAATGAGTTGTAGCTCATAATAATAATATAGTGTGATACTGTAGCTATTTTGGAAGACCTGAGAGAAGACCATTACAATAGTTAATAGTGTAACATGCTGGGGCGGAGTCCTAACCGCTTCTTTTTCACCTGACAGGGGGGAGTTTCCCCAGTTGGACTTGGCGTGGAAGGAACACGTTATTCCAACCAGTTCCTTTCCCCTCCATCAGGCACCCCGGCTGGCCAGGGGGAGGTAGTTTAGAGACCAAGATTACTGCCTGTTTTTTGTGAGGGTAGTGAATACTGTATGGGACCATAGTCGCTCTGTGAATCAGTGGATCTGAGAGCTCTGTTTGGAGAAGTCATTCATGTAATTGGGGGCAAAAAAATCTAATTGAAATCTGACCGGGCCTAAAGGGAAAGTAAATCTTTCCCTCTGTAAAATAATGTATACTAAGATTTGGAGGAGATACTATTCCAATTAACAGTTTCCGTGCTTTGAATGGATTACTCCAGGTTAATGTCGCTGCCATATCGGACATACGCGAGTTTTGTTTTATGTGTTTAATCCGCCGTAATGTAAACAAAAAAAAGAAAATTCTTCTTCGCCGCGGAGAAAGAGAGTAGGCGCATCTGTTGTGATAAAAAAACCGGAAATCGTCACATGCTGTGGGCTGCTAGGGCTTCTGGGAAATTGAGGCCAATGCAAATGAATGGGGTACAACGCCTCATGGAGACGAGTCTTGTGTGCGTCTTCCGGGTGCACCAAGATGGTGGATGGTACGATTGGATCACAACAAACCGAGGGACCTTTTTTTGCTGGATTTTCGCGGATTAAAAGCCCAAATAATTCAGCGTATGCTCTAAAGGTAATACAACAATCTCGGCAGTGAAGGGGGGTTGATTAAAAGTCCGATAAATCGTTTTCCGCAGTCAAACTGTTAAGAACATGCTGTGTCCTACTATAGTGGGTATTATTTGTTATTCTATAAAATTTTTTCTTTCACTACAATGGGCTTTAGAGAGCATTTGATTGTTTGTGCGTGCGTGCGTCATGCTTGTGTGTATGTACTATGTATAGAGTAACCTTCATTGAAGAAGAGAGACACACTTGGACACTGACACACACACACACACACACACACACAAACACGCTGAAACAGAAACAGACTCCGGGGATGATTGGTGCCTCTGCTTTTTCTGAGTGACAAATCAGATCAAAACTGTGTCCTCTGCTCTAATAGTAGCTAGCAGCTGTATCCTGCTTTACTCCTGGTTCCTCTGTTTGGCAGCCTGCGTGCAGTCACTGCAGTGACTTCAGTTTGTCTAGATTAGAAGGTATACTACTCGCTATTAAATTCCTGTGCTGTCCTGAAAAGATAAATGACCATTCATCTTTACTGTGGAAAATTGATTTAGCGCCATGTTTATACTTAACATGGATTTCACAGTGAATTCAAAATGTGCAAACACTCCTTGAGGGAGTGACCCAGGCCTGTCTGTGAATGCAGATGAATGTTCTAATAACTTGTTTCTTTTTTATTTGTTTTTCGCTCTCAGGGCTCTAGCTAATCAGGACAGATCCCACTTCGTTTTGCAACAGAACACCAAAAGGTCTTTTAATCATGGGTAATTGAATACCCCGTTGGGAGTAAATTATCCTTAATCTGACAGCAGACTGCCCACTATTCGCACTGGGCCAAGGGCTTATAGGTACTTGGATGGAACATTTAGGGCTGCAAATACAGTAGACACTGGATTTATAGAACAACGGTCAGTAGCATGTTTCTGAATGGAAGAGAGGTGGTCCAGTTCTATGCAGGCCCAGGGTACTGTAATATCTCTCTGGGGCATCTTTTGCTCACCCTAAACCTGTTTTGATTTAGGGATAAACAGTTTTTTTTGTACCATTCTGTCTAGTGAATTTATTAATTATTTGTTTATTATGCTCGGTATATAATTTGATTGGTCGCTTCCGTCTTTCAAGGGAAAAGTCTTGTTTTTAGTCAGATAAGACGTACTTCAGTTGAGCTTTTGATTGCTTTTGATTTGAGTCTTTTTTATGCACAATTTAAGGTGAAACCCTTCTGATGCCCTGTTCTTCGTTTCACTGATAACTTCTCAATTCATGTATTCCCCTCTGAGGCTCAAGGGCACTGTGTGCTGGAAGGCTAAGGCTGGAGGAGAGACGGGCAACGGAAGATAGGCGAGTGGAATTAAAAGATAAGACATAAAGGGGTTCATTAAATATTTGTGGTGCATCTTCAAAAGGTCATCATAAAGCCAAAACTGGCATACCCGAAAACAAAAGTAGTTGGAATGCATTTCACAATTTGCTCGAATGTTTCATGCAAGCTAGTCAACTGAATAGAATGAATAGCAGATTAGCCATTATCCCTCAAACTGTCTGCTAAAATAACTCCACCACCTCTCCCCCTCTCATACAAATAATTGACAATATATAAAGTCACAACACCAAATTTAATGTGGCTCTTATCATCGTACATCATCTTCATTTCATTTCCTGAAAAATTTAACATTTTGGAGTTGGGTTGGTTTCTTCCTGACAGCAGAGATATCTTCCATGTCTCTCAATTGTGACCTTAACATTTGACCTTTTGACCCAAAACATAAGCACCTCTTCAGGGCAGTCCGCTGATCATTCCACTCAAGCTTCATGTAAATCCGACCATCTGTTCTGAGTTATGACCTTGACCTCTATTGTAATCTTGACCTTTTCGACCCAAAATATAATCATCTCTTTGAGGTTATAGTATCCTGAAAATCTGGCCATCTATTCTCTAACAAACACACACACGCACGCACGCGAGCGCGCACACACACACACACACACACACACACACACACACACACACACACACACACACACACACACACACACACACACACACACACACGCACATATTATTGTTTGGGCATGCCACAGACGCACAGCAGTGTGTTTGAATGTATAATTTAATATATTGTATTTTAATGTATGTGGTTTATATTCCTGTCATGAAGTTAGTAATACCAAACTGTAGTTCCATAGTTGTAACTTGTAACCTACTGCATGTCTCAATTATAAAATATATAGTGTAACAAAATGACTCGTAGCCTAGCCCAGCCTGTGTGATTTCTGGTCTAGTGACCGGTCGTGTGCCGGTGAAAACATCCGGTGGATCCTGTATTGTACTTTTACTCCACTACATTTATTTAGAAACGTATCGTTACTAGTTACTTTATAGGTTTTGATTATTATTACAAAACATACATTAGCCACTTCAGCCCCATATACATTTCGGCCATTTGAAAATAGCTGATCTAGCTTCTAGATCTGCTATTTTCAAAAGATTATACAGGTTTATATTGGTTATACATTTCACATTTTTAACTGGGACTCAGTATTTCTGCACTATTGATACTTTTACTTGCGTAAAACATTTGAGTACTTTTTCCACCACTGCCTTTCATCATGAAGGCAACGGAGCACAGCCGGACTTCTGAGGGAAGTACACGGCGTGTCTTTGAATTATCACCACTGTCACTAACAAGACCCGTGCTTCTCTTTATGTTAATGGCGTGTGCAGTGTTGTGTGTGTGGCTGTGCTTATGTTTACTTGTGTATTTCATCGGTTTGATGTTTGGTCCAGGCCCCATAAACCATGTAGTGTTACTTGCCTCTGTTTGAAGTATGGCAGCAGCGCCATAATTGTAGGCACAAACAACGCAGACGAAAACAAGCAAGACATTGATATAGGCCTACCTGTCGTTAATTTTTCAGCATGCTTTGTTGTTTCAGAAACACTTTCAAATTATGCACATAGCCTTCTCTCAACAACAACCTTCTGAGTATCTGATCATATTTAGACCGTACTATAATGCAGTCCAGCACACTGTGAAATTAGTTTTGTGTTTCCCTTTGTTGTAGGCAATTCATCTCCATTCAGTCTCTAGATCTTCTCTCTGTCCCCTTTTCAAGCAAATACAGACTATATTCAGTATCATCTACATTTCGAGCTTTTCTCTGTCCTATTCCAAGCAAATACAGACAGCCATGTTGGCTTGTGGTGGACATTTTTTATTAAAATTATATTTTTGCCTCGGTCATACAAAATGAGCGATTGATAATATTAAACACATGAATATATAGCCCTGAACAGGTCTGTAACTCTTGAGAGTGTAGAAATAGAACCAAATGGAGCCGTTCCATTTGTACACTCTCAGAGTTATGGGGGTCCTTGAAAATAACATGTTAGAGAACATGGACTCCTAATGTACCATAGTGTCATAGTAAATCACTGTCATACATATTCTGAAGAAAAGTTGACATTCAGTAATTGGATTTAAGAACATTACAATGGTGTGTAAAACAGAAAATCAGACGCACATATTGATGACCCCTGAATACAGATGATATTCAGTACCATATGCAGTGGACCACACCACCACCACTGAGGAAGAAATGACATTTATGTATTATGATACATATTGATGATTGATTATGCAACCTTATTTTCAGTACATTATGTTGTTCATCCTATGATTGTCCATCTCTGTGCCCTATGATACTTAATATTTTACGTAAGAGCCAAGATGTCTATAGGCCTGATTGTAGTGGAATTCACTGGTCAATTCATAATATGAAATAAAGGGGTCAGAGGCACTGTTTATTGCTTAAAAGGGGGTGGTCGTTGTGCTTTAATACATGAGCGGACAGGGGAGATGTACATTTAGTTAAGTACTGTATGTGCAGGCCTGTGTCATTCTGCTAAGAGCACAAGGAGCCGTTACAAGGACAAGCTGTACCATAAACAATAGCTACAGTATCAGGCCTAATGTATATAAAATATATCATAGGGCACAGAGCTGGATTTTTTTTATCATAAAATGAACAACATAATGTAGTACCTACAGAAAATTAGGTTACATAATCAATTATAATAACATAAAATGTCATTTCTTCCTCACCACCAATACTCAACACCACACCAAGATACGTGAAATACTATATATATTAGTGTAGTCTGTACTAGTAAGTTATTAAATTGGAACATTATTCCCATGTCACAATTCCTATGCCCCCCCACACCACTCTCTCCCTCCGGCCCCATCCATCTCCACAGACCTCGGTGACCTCCTCCCGTGCATCCGTAGGTTGTGACCCGGCAGTGGATTAGCAGCCTCTGCAGCCGGCACCGCCACGGATTTGGATTGACTCCGCGGTCTGACCCATCCTCTTACTGCTAATTGTTTAACCCCTTTAATCCAGCTGGCGGTCAACAATTACACTCTCCCCAGGCTGCTCGGCTGGTCCGCTGGAGCTGAGCCCGCAATGCCAGCGAGCTGCTGTCAGGCGAAGAGTTTTATTAGGACAGTGAGTGCTGCTGAGAATGCATAGTTACGTAGTTGGTCACTAAAACACGCGTTGTCTAGATGCCGGGCATACATTCGTCTGACATACCAATAGTCCAACATACATGGCCGGTTAACTCCCACGTGGCTTCCGCTTGCGGTTAGGGTTTGGTCTAGGGTGTCGGACTATTGCACGTTAGTACGTCGGACCAAAGATATGCACCCGTCTAGATGGATACTAGTCTGATGGATTTTTTAGGGAGTCTGAGTCTTAATTATAATCCAATGCAAGTTTTTCGAAATACTGCTGAGACAAGTAATGTTGATATTCAGCTTTGGACTAGGTTTGTGGTTTGTAACATTGCAAATTGAAGATGAGCAAAATAGTGAGGTCCTCTATTCTCGTCAACTGTGCTGACATTGTTGATGTCTTGCAGAACTCAGCAGTGGCGTGCATGGAGACACTAGGGGGTGCTAGAGCACCCCCCTGCGCTTTTCCCTCGTCTGGAATGTGCCCTTTTCTTTTACAGTGTACACTGTACAGTATGTGGACCATGGTGACACTGGTCAATTCTTGATATAAAGCTTCTAATATATTATTTAGGCCCCAGAATCTATGAATATCACACTATTAAGGCAATCCACGCGCTGCACAAGGTGCCCTTTTTTTCAGTTGAGCACCTGCCCCTCTAAATGTCTGTGCACGCCACTGGAAGTCAGTCAATACTCTGAGCTCAATGTAGCTCAGAAGATCTTCCACATTGTTTCATGTCTCACAAAGAAATAATTATACCCCTACCAAGAAAGCAGAGACTTCTCCCAGCACATTCAGAACGCAGATTAAGAGGACCTCCAAATTCTTTACAGCAATTATAGCATAGCTTCATATTTTCTCTTGGAATCTCTCAACAGAGATGTGTTTTAATGACATGTAGAAAGAACAACTGTGACACTGTCGTCCAATAGGGAGGAGGGGTTACTTGGGGTTTTCTCCCCAGTGCTCCCAAGAAGGCATGTGCCCCTCGTGTGTCGCAACTCGAGAGGACCGGGCCAAGTTCAAATCCTACTCCCATCTCGCTTAATTGTCTCCCGTCTCTCCGTCCTCTGTTTTATGTCTCTACTCCCTACACTCCTAAATCAAGCATTATATGCCAAAAAGAAACATGGATATTACTCAATGCACCTTTTGAATATTGGCTCACGTAATTGTATTGCCATTACGATTACAAAACCCTCCTGGCTGGAGCACTTATTGACACTTATGAAATCTAAACTCAATTTATTGTTTCTATTTCACTGGCAGCCCTTATATCAGCGGCTTATTCAAGCAATTTGAGAGTAAAAAGAACATGTCAATTGCTCAGAAATAACCATAAAGTCAAACGAGGCGCAACAGGTGCTGCTACTCTGTGTTTGGCTTTTAACGTGGCATGTCAATGACAGTTACATTAGCTAGAGCTGAAATTAACCAAGTCCAAAATGTGCCTATGCACACAGTACATGGAGATCCCAATGCTAAATCAATTAGTGTGATTAGATAATGGAGGGGAGGCAGCTGCCAGCCCACCATTGAGCCAAAGCTCCAACTGTGAGAAATCACAGAGGACAGGTAATCTGAATGAAGATAAAGCACGGCCCGCAGGATCTTAATTACTGCACAGGCAATGGCATTGTTTTGACTGTGGTTAGACTGCCAGTCTTTTCCATTCCAGTTAACAGCATTAAGTCCCAAAGAAAGCAAGGTGCCATCTGTTCCTCTAGAAGCTGTCAGCTATAGCATTCAGAAGATGTCAGACGCCCGTCCCACATTCCTCTCCAATTGCGTTGGACTTTTCCCTGTGGAGATAAATGGGTACAAATGTATAGGGCTAATTGATCCGACTGATGAAATGGCTGTCAAATACTCAGGTCATATACACACATCATAGCAATGACAGGCCTGCTCACTGTATGGAAGCAGGAAGTGTAGACTGAATCAGGGAGGGAAATAGATGAGCTGTGGAGGACTAATTAATTGATCTGATGATTTGTGTGCGTGCGTGCATATGCACATATACATCTCCATTTCAGTCACTGGCCACAAGCCCTGTAGATCTAAATGCATGCATCACGGCTGATGAGATGCATTAATCAGGGGGAGAATTTAAGTGGCTCTTAAATGGACAGCTGTGGCCTCATCTGTCCACTCTGGGCAGCACCTTTAACCATGGCGCCAATGTGATGGTGGTGGCACGTTTCAGCCGCGAGGCTCGGCGTCTCTCCAAATCATCCATCCATCATCCGCAGGTTGTCTCTCTGATGACTGCGCTCTTTTGTAGTCTTTACAATTACATTGTGAAGAACAATGCCGTAGCCTACCTGGTGGACAAAAGTGGTGGTGCTTGGGTGCCGGGTGTTTTCAGGCTATTCCACTATGACTCACGTCCAGTTTTGGCTCCCATCTTGAGATGTGTCCATCACATCAATATGTCCATACACGGACATAATGTGTCTGTGGCAAAGACCAGGTTGTGTCCATGGCAAATGTTTGATTTTATTTTTAACACGCCATTATAATATTCCTATTTTTTCTTTTTTTAAAGGTATATTCAGTGATTTCACTCAAAAAACCTTAGGTTTCGTTTTTGGCTGTGGGACCCAGCCTTTCGTCCAATCAGGATAGAGAGTCAAAAACGAAACCTAAGGTTTTTTGACCCCCAGGGGTTAACTGGGGACAGGGAGGAACTCCTTATATGGCCAGCACACTCTATATTGGGAGGATTATCACAACAAAACAAAAAAATAAGTGATATTTGAATTAAGTGAAATCACTGAATATACCTTTAAGATATTTTTTTGCGGCTTACGCCTTTTATTGATTTTTGAAGGGACAGACAGTAGGCTGACAGGAAACGGGAGAGAGATGGGGGGATGACATGCAGTAAAGGCCGTGTCGGGTCCAGGAGTCGAACCCGCGGCACACTGCGACTGGATTACCAGTCCGGTGCCAAGACCGTTACGCTACGGCCTGTGCCATAATATTCCTATTTTGACCATCATACCAATGTCAAGTCTTCAGGTTTTATAATATTCCTATTTTGGCCATCATACCAATCAGTCTCCAGGTTGTCTACAGAATATGTACACACTTATTTACTATGACACTATCTATCTATTATGAGTCCAACTAGTTCTAGTGGTTCTCAAATGTTTCATTTGCAAAGACCCTCTTAACTCTGTACTAATGGAACAAAATGGACCTGTCTGAACACTCCCAGAGTTACAGACTCAGACCTGTTATGGTCATTCAGGGCTAGCTCTTTAAGCGTTTCTGGTAGTAATATTGTGGGCTCATTTTGTATGTCTGTCAAAAATAGAATTCTGACAAAACTGTCCACCACAAGCCGGCATGGTGGTGATCCCTGCCCAGGAGTGCACATACTGTAACTATAGTAGGAACCTGATGGATAGTGGGGTCCGTGTTACTATTGCACTGCAAGCATCATGTGAATGGCGTCATGTGGTAATCAATCATGGCAGTCAGTCATAAAAGAGGTTTGTTAAACTCCACAGGGATAACTCCACTCCGATCCAGCAGGAGATTTGACGCTCCAGAGCTTTTCCTGTTACGAGACATAATTACCCAGGGTACCCGGTGGTTCAGCAGGTGCCACGTGAACCTTGTGAGTCGCCAGAACGCAAGTTTTGAATCCGACTCCCGTCATGTCTTGCATGTCTCTCCCCCTAGAGTGTATAATAGATGGACTTTAAGATACTCTAAGACAGGTGTTCTCAACGTTTTTGGCTGGGGACCCCCGGAAATGCTTTGGCCATGTCTTGCGACCCCTGCCCCCCCTCCCAACCCCCAATACAAACTGACTGCAAAAATAACCTTAATATTAGAGAAGATATATCATAAATTAATACTGAAACCAGATATAATCATTAAGGAAAGTTTATGCATGAACTTTGTACTATTGTAAATTCTTCATTTCCATTTTCCAGCCATTCAGTTGCAAAAAAAAAGATTTTTTTTAATTTGGGGACCCCCCAAAATAATTTGGCGACCCCCCCCCCCCCCCCAGGGGTCGCGACCCACGGGTTGATGCTCTGAGAGGATGAGGCTCCATTAAACAGAATGACTGTTAATAATATGCATTCCGGCCCAGGCCGTAGCGTAACGGTCTGGGCACCGGACTGGTGATCCAGTCGCGGTGTGCCGCGGGTTCGACTCCCGGACCCGACACGGCCTTTACCGCATGTCATCCCCCCATCTCTCTCCCGTTTCCTGTCAGCCTACTTTCTATCCCTTAAAAAACCAATAAAGGCGTAAGCCGCAAAAAAATATCTTTAAAAAAATATATATATATGCATTCCAACGTCCTTAATTATTTGCCACAACACAGGGTATTAAGACATTATTTTTATATGTCCTGTCCTCCTGAATGTATTATTTCTACCTAATTTCTCTGTGTGCCAACAACGCCGGCGCTGCTGCCCTGTTCCATTTAACCTCATTCGTGTTTTTTTTAAGTGTGATGATTTGAGCACTTTGTGCGCACTTCTTAGAAACCTCCCAGCGTGGGTTGCCCTGTCTCATAATGGAATATTCCATTAGGAATGCAGAAAGCTTTCTCTGCCCCACTCTGCCCTTGGGTGAGGAGTATTAAAAAAATAATACCGTGCTGATAAATGCGTTTCCTACGGAGCCCCTAAGGCTTATTAAAGTGCCACGGCGCCAGGAGACCATTTGTCTCCTGAGTGGTAAATACAGAGAGGAGTGAAACCCATGGCTATAGGTGTATGGCATCGCTGTTGTCCACAAACTGTGTGTGTTGGGATTTCATCCATAAATGTATGACCTCTCACTAGTAACAGACCACACCACTACTTATGTTTGACAATTTATTGAAACAAAATGAGATGAATGTGTAATGGGATGAGGAACCCAAGGTTAGGGCAAGACTCAGGGTGGGGGCGAAGTCTCGGGAGCTGACGGCCATCGTTGCTCTCCTCGGGGAGCGGTCGGTCTCGGGAGCTGACGGCCATTGTTGCTCTCCTCGGGGAGCGGTCGGTCTCGGGAGCTGACGGCCATTGTTGCTCTCCTCGGGGAGCGGTCGGTCTCGGGAGCTGACGGCCATCGTTGCTCTCCTCGGGGAGCGGTCGGTCTCGGGAGCTGACGGCCATTGTTGCTCTCCTCGGGGAGCAGTTGGTCGTCTCTGCTCCGTCACTGCCCCGCCTGGATTCCTAGAGAAGTAGAGACTGGAGGAATTGTGTGTGTGTGTGTGTGTGTGTGTGTGTGTGTGTGTGTGTGTGTGTGTGTGTGTGTGTGTGTGTGTGTGTGTGTGTGTGTGTGTGTGTGTGTGTGTGTGTGTGTGTGTGTGTGTGTGTGTGTGTGTGTGTGTGTGTGTGTGTGTGTGTGTGTGTGTGTGTGTGTGTGTGTGTGTGTGTGTGTGTGTGTGTGTGTGTGTGTGTGTGTGTGTGTGTGTGTGTGTACATTGACATGTTATGCCTACATTTCTCTGTTGAGAAATACTACTTTTTTTTATCCAAGGTCATACTGCATCCATTTATCGAAATTATAATACTTGGTGTCCAGCAGTACCTAGAATTACAGAAACACACATTCTTCAGGGAGGTGGCTAAATCTTAACTCCAGCTTGGTGAGTTTCATATTTTCACTTCAATCCTTTCAACCTGATGATAGCATTTAAAAAATGGTTTGTGTTTGTGGAGAAAACTGACCTTCAAAATATCTGCCACTCTGTAGTTTCTGTTTTTGAAAGTAGGCCTATGCTTTTACCTTTTCCCCTGTGTGCACCACACTCTGGGACACACTGCATGCCATCCCCCGCTGTTGACCTGAGCTAGTGTAGACAACTCCTTTCAAACTCATAAAGTTGCCAGCTGACAGTAACAAGGTTCACCCGATGAGCATCAAAAACACGTATCTTCACCCAATCCCCTCCCCCAACCGGTAGGAGTCACTATAGTGCTGTGACAAGGATGCAATTGTCACTACAGATTCAAGTACACAGTTGTTCCTTACTTAGTTAACTTTGTTTTCAAATATGAAGCTTTGTATGGTCCCATTAATATTAACCTTGCAGCAATATTTTAATAAGATGCAACATTGGTGATCATAATAGGATTAAGGCCAGGCAATTTTCACTCTGATGGCGGTTATTGCAGAATACATTAGTGGCACAATTGGCTTGAAACCTGGGCCTCTGCTATGGTGAATTAACTCTACGACATCCGGCGTAGTTTACACACACAAACGCTTGCTTTCCTATATAGAGGGTATGCACATGCATAAAGTGAGTGGCAAATCGAGTGGCAAAGTGAGTGGCAAATTGAGTTTAATGTTGTATAATCAGGGCTGCACACAACTTTTTTGGTCTAGTACTCAGAGGAGCACCTGGAGGAGTTTCTTGGTGCTCATAAAATGCGGTGACCCGTCTCGCCGGATGGATAAAAGAGGGATGAATAACTTATAGCAAAACAATATTTATTGGATGAGTGGGGAGTCAATGGAGGGTATTGCAACTCTAGATTTAGCCATAGAATGGCTCTTGTTGTAGATTCATCCCATTATTTAAAAAATCTAAATTTGCTAAAATTTAGGTCCATGTGTGGTCCAGCCCTATGGAATGCATATTATAATAAAAACAACTTAACACTTCCTAAGGATAATATGAGCATCAAAGCAATATTTAGATTTTTTATTATTTTGTATTTAAATAACCGATCTACTAGCTCACAACGTGTTGCGACACGTTGTGAGCTTGCAGATCACTGAGATCAGCTATTTTTTTAACATGCGACACATCGTACGGCGAAGCATACATCAGGCTTCCCTAGTTCCCTTTTGTTTTTAGCTGAGGCGACGTACGTAGTCAGACAGTCAGACACACATGGCTCCTCGGTGCAAAAATAAACACTGTACACTACCCGACTTTACGATAATAAGGGACAGTATGTCGAGACACGGTGTTCATGTTGGGCAGCAGCAGTGCCAGTCCGCAATGCTTTAAACTCTTCCCACTCCACTACGTCGGAACTAAAACCTTAGTACCCGTAAAAAGTCGGTGGCCGGTGCCTAGGCTGTGAGAGACGCTAATATGGTTTCTGCCTCGGATTCGGGTTCTGAGACGGCATCGCACACGAGCAACCATGCTGCTCCAGCAGCCGGAAAACAAACACAAGCACAGCGGCAAATGGGAAGAGTGCAAAGCATCCAAAGCATGCCCTTTTACACCGGGGACTACAGTAGTTTGCTATCTGAAACCGAGAAGACGAAACTATTTGTGTCAGGTTTTCCTGTCAACCGCCCTCCGCCTCCTCCCAGGCTCCCAGCAGAAAGCAGCATGGAATCCTCCCCCTTTTGAGTAAGGACGCGCTGTGATTGGCCAGTAGCCACTTTGAGTGGCAGTCGGTGGGAAATGCTCTCTCCACAGAATGTACTAGTATTCTGGCCATAATAATCATTCTAGGCGGCCCCGGCTGTTGGTACGCAGAAGCGCTTCCCGGCGCTTGATTGACAGCGCATTTTGAATTTTGACGACGCATGCACGGTGGCGCACCACTTATGTGCAGCCCTGTGTATAATGCAATCAGATAGGACTTTTCTGTTTGAATGTAAGTAGGTTTTTGCCAGTCAGTAGGCGTTCCCGCATAACTTCCGGGTATGATGATGATGCCACAGGCACACGCATACCCTCTATTCTGGGATTGGCTGTACAACAAAGTATATTCAGCGTAAGTGGTTCACAGTCACAATGTAAGAGCAGATATCAATGTATAGAAGGGGTCAGCATTTATGGAAATGTGTTTAATCCATGGTTATTTTCAAGGGGGAGGAGATATCAGTATACTGTATTGTAAAAACTATCCATATGAAAAACTGCAGCATGTCTGTCTGTCATCTAAGAAGTCTCATTCTGTTCAGTTTTTCATTCCTCTGGTGAGCTCGAGGCTCAAGGCAGGATTTTGGAGAGCCATGTTCTAATCATTTTACAATTGTATTGAGTTATTGCGCCTGTAGAAATCATCACCACATGAGGCTGAGGATCGATCTTCTATTTAAAACGTAGCCATGCGTGGCAGCTGAGGGAGTTATGTACTGTGCAGTGGGTTATATCGTGGCTAAGAGGTCCTGTTCCTCCACATAGTTACAATGTTTTATTCACCACGCAAGCATACACTATACGCACACACACACACACACACACACACACACACACACACACACACACACACACACACACACACACACACACACACACACACACACACACACACACACACTTGCACTTCTAATAATAATAGGTTGGGTCAACCGAGGAATGTGCCCAGGCAAGCAAAATCACTCCACAGCTGGTTTGGCACTAGCTGAACTGACTGCGGAGTTTCTTTGTAATTGCCCCTCTTCTCTGCATTCTCCCTCTCGTGCGTTCAGGAGTCTGTGTGTTTTAGCAGGGGCACACAAGACAACAAGACTGCGGCTGTTTATTTACAAGTTGCTCAGTCAGGGGTTGTTGCTGTGTGACTTGGATACTGCTGCTCTAGGATTGATGAGCTGCTGACCTCAGCATGCAGGGACCTAGGAGGACATAGCTTGGCCTGGGATCATCTAAAAAAAAAGAGAGAAAACGACATGAATTGAATTTCAATTAGCAGCACACAGGGTCCATTTGGTTCCATTACACTCTCAGAGTTAAATTAACACAAGATGTTACTGTGTAGCAGGGGAAGGATCAGCTGCTAAAATGACTGCAGTGGAGAGAATAGAAATCACCCCATGTTGAACCGAGGGCAGTGGCGGCCATATGTACGTTTCAATAATTTTTAAATTATTATTTAAAGTAGTAGTAGTAGTAGTAATATTGCATTGCATCGCAGCCTTGTCAATTATTCAGCCTCATCCTGTACGTCCACACCACTAGTTGGCAGCAGCTCATAATCACTGCAGGTACTTGACCTGTCATGTCACATTGACCTGTGTTGTTTGCGCTGAGAGCGCTGAGAGTTGCGATTGCATCATTGTATAGCCTATGCTGCCTCCCATTTATACCATACAGTAATTTAAAGACAAAGTAAAATAATTGTTTAATCAAGCTACTTTTGTGAATTTTTCTACTGTGCTGTATGCTGTTCATGCTTTGAAGTCCGATAATACACACTGACACAAAGTATATATATTTTTTTTTTACTTTGTTTATATTTCAGTTTAGGCAACTTCACAGAATTAAAACTGCTTTTTTCACAACCTCAGCTGTTTCATACTTTCACAGAATATATATATATACATTATACACTCATACACACAAACAACTTCACACGTACATTTAAGGAAGGAAGGAAGGAAATAAAATACAAGTAGCGAGACAAAATCAACAGCGAATGGAACAATGGGAAGGGAACAATACTGAGGACAGACATGACTGGAAATATATCTTTTTAATAATTATTATTAAAATGATGACGTCATGAACGGGGCCTCCCGATCCTTCAGGCCGCCCCTCACCGAAGGTGCTCATATTCATGCGACAGCGTGTGCCTGTGTACAATATTGTACATACATAATGTATACACTCCTGTAGGGCTGAATGCCTGTGAGTTTACTTTGCTGGAGTGTCAAGGGCTGATCTACTGTACACATACACACTACTCTGAGGGTGTGCAAAATCCGGCTACATTTGTATTCTCTCGCAGTTACAAATGGATAAATGCACACAGGAGGATTGTACTGTGTATAAGGAATTTAAATATGCAGGAGTACCTATGTACTAACACAGAATTCGTCAAGGACATGTTTCTTTTGTTTAAATAAAGCATCTTTTTGTGGGGGAGTCTTCATCACATTGTTACAGTATATAAACATTCCTCTAGCCAACACACCATTGTGAACTGTACCACACCTTGGCATGCTGCGAACATGGAAATGGGTGGGGAAACATGCACGTTATAGAAACATTCGTTTTGTGTATAATTCAGATAATTGGAACCATTATTTGCTTTTCCTGTCTGTGTGATGATGGTGGAAACACTTTCTTCTGTTGTGGTTTTGCTACACTCCCAAATGAAATACTTTGGCTCCAGCCTTGCTTTTCATTTTTCCAGCTTGGCTAAGCAACATTTATTCTTGTCAGACTCAATGCAATGCTTTTTGTATCATTCAAGGATCCTGCAATTCCCAAGGACTGAAGATGTTGTTAGAATTACATATTGCATGTCAATTTCCTGTTCTATCACTGTGCTCCTGAACATGGGTGAAAATAAGCCAGGGCAGTTTCATTCTTTTCTCTCCATCATCAGACTATACTTTCTGTGATTTCTAGTCCACCTTTCAGTATTTCTGTGTTTCACTCATTCTGACCTAGAGGAGCTGTCCACAATGTTCTGCTGTTTATTTTAAATGACAGTCATCACTTCCCTCATCTTTAAATGGATACTAGGCAAGTGTATGTGAACACCCCCTCCCCTCCCACTCCTCTCTGACAGGCATCAAACATGTCTTTGATGCTTTAATCGATGAGAGAGAGCACAGAACAAGTTAGAAACGTTTATGGCCCAATCAATCAATTTAAATCACACCCGTGTGAAGTGAGGGGCACTCTTATCATTGTACATCATCATGCATAATCTCATTCCGGCCAATCAGAATGTTACCTAGTTTCCCTTTTAAGATTCTGCCAGCCTAAGTGTTGAAGTGTGATCAAGTCAAGATTATCTGTTAAGGCCTGGGCCGTGGCTCAGCGGTCCAGGCACCTTGGCCGGTAGTCCGAGTCTGGCAGTGTGCCGCGGGTTCGACTCCCGATCTCGACGGCCTTTACTGCATGTCACTCCCCCATCTCTCTCCCCCATTTCCTGTCAGCCTACTGTCTGTCCCTTTATAAAAATATCTGTTAAATCTGTTCTTAATCACTGTGATTGTCTCAAAGGCCCACATTTGACAAAGGAAACCTCAGTCAGGGCAGGGCACAGGGACAGGGTGGCCGGCTTGGCCGCTGCCTGTTTCCACCACGTCAGCCGGCCACTGTGATGCTCACTCCCCTCCATTTTGGAGCTATTCATCATTTAGACACAAAGTAATGGCTGGGGCTCTTCCTTGCTGCTGCACTGTGGAATGATGGGCATATAATTCCATTCAACCTCTTGGCTCAGCAGGACAGTCGCTGATGTTGGCATAGAGCAGGCTGATTCATTGTGATCAATACTCTATTATTAGCTTTAATGCACTTATTATTGGCCCCGGGCTATAATGGCCAGGTAACGGTGAGTGGGGAGGTGAACAATGGAGACGCGGAAGGGGGAATAAGCAGTGCTGACTTGACTTGTGCAAGATGGAACAGAACATGTCAGCACTAAACCTAAGAGTAGTACTGGCACACAGTGAGCACCTAGTTGATAGTCTTTTTAATATTATTAATAAAGGCAAGGCATGTTTATTTATGTTATGTGTCATGCACGCATACACAAAGTGAAATGCAAAGTGCTTTACATTGGACATCAAAAGACAAATGGGCATTTAAAAGCATAATAGAATGGATAAGAGAAATAAAGTAGAAGAATGTGCTCCTCGTAGGTAGTAGAAGAAATAAAAAAACATCGCATGGATGCACCTGGGACGTATCCTCCTCAGTGATGTATCCCAAGGTCATCAGGGTTTGATCAAGTCCCGACTTACGTCCCAGTAAATCGGGACTTGACGTCCCTTGGGATCAATTCGGCTCATCACATTTATGATGACGGCTATGGCCGAATTTAGCCCAAGGAGTGTTTTTCATGCAAAACTAATGCTTGGAATGGATTCAGAATCTTGAATAACCCCTAGTTTGACATGTCACATGCTACTTAAAGCATAATTAAATTTAGACAATATTGCCTTATAATAGGTTATCAATAGGGCCATCTTGGATTAAGGCAGATTAGGGTAGATTTGTTATCCTGGCTAGTAGACCTAATGTCCTGTCAGAATCATTTGAGAAACAAAATAATCCAATTTTGTCCAACCTCTGGCAGTTATTTACCTGACTAATTGTATCAACGTTCCCAGAGATTAGCTGTACACAGATGGACAGACGGACACACACACATGGACGGACAGGGGCAAAATCATAGTCTCGGCCACTCCTTTGTCCTGGCGGAGACAAAATAAGTATGGCATAAGAGTATATTTGTGGTTATACTTTTAAAAGCATTATGCAAAGTTGTTATACACCGCTCTGATAATTACAGTATTTCCATGTTGTGGTTTCTGAGCAACGGTTGACTTCTCCTGACCTTGGTCTCATGGCGGCAGGGTTTCTGCCATGCTGATGGAACCCTGGTGGGGGTGTGGGGATGGGCGGTTTCTCTGTGTTTGGGTGGCTGCCACACCCCGTAAAGCAAGGTCGTGCAATGGGAGGTTATCACTGTCTTTTTATAACTCTCACAACTACCACAGTAAACAGGATACAGGATTAGTATTATAGCCTAGGGGTTAACCTCAAACAAATTGCAACGGAAACGCTTTCAACCTTTTTTGTTTGTTAGTAACAACATTCCTAAGAAATTCCAGTGGTGGAACATATTGAAAAATGCTAAAATGGGTGATGATTGTTATGATACTATACTAAGTACTGGACCCTCGTCTGGTTCTGACAGACCGGTCTTGTGTGTGTAGGCTGAGGTTGGTGTGTGACGACCCGGTTGAATATTTCCTTGGTTCGGCGGCGGACAGGCGGACGGGCCCAGTCTGGGAGAACAATAACATGACACCAGACAGTATCACGCTAAGACGTTCACAAAGTTTATTAAATTAATACAGCACAGCTTGGATCCTCATGTCCTAATGACGTCACTGACTAGACAATCACAATCACTGCCGCAGCACGCTTGACCTTGCTCCAACTGTCTTCACTCATAAAGCTTTAAGCTGACTATAGAGTATGTCACAGTTCAGGCAGTACACAATACATATAAGTACATTGTATAGTTACGTACAACTACATTGTGTTGTATATTACAACAATGATGGTACCATTAATTTCGTCCCCTATGGGGCATAAGGCTTGAGCGCTCACCATTGCATCCGATCCCTGGCAGCATGGTGCGCCTCTCCTCCCCAGGACAGGTTCATCCGATCCCTGGCAGCATGGTGCGCCTCTCCTCCCCAGGACAGGTTCATCCGATCCCTGGCAGCATGTTGTGCCTCTCCCCAGGACAGGTTCATCCGATCCCTGGCAGCATGTTGCGCCTCTCCCCAGGACAGGTTCATCCGATCCCTGGCAGCATGTTGTGCCTCTCCCCAGGACAGGTTCATCCGATCCCTGGCAGCATGTTGCGCCTCTCCCCAGGACAGGTTCATCTGATCCCTGGCAGCATGTTGTGCCTCTCCCCAGGACAGGTTCATCCGATCCCTGGCAGCATGTTGCGCCTCTCCCCAGGACAGGTTCATCCGATCCCTGGCAGCATGTTGCGCCTCTCCCCAGGACAGGTTCATCCGATCCCTGGCAGCATGTTGCGCCTCTCCCCAGGACAGGTTCATCCGATCCCTGGCAGCATGTTGCGCCTCTCCCCAGGACAGGTTCATCCGATCCCTGGCAGCATGTTGCGCCTCTCCCCAGGACAGGTTCATCCGATCCCTGGCAGCATGTTGCGCCTCTCCCCAGGACAGGTTCATCCGATCCCTGGCAGCATGTTGCGCCTCTCCCCAGGACAGGTTCATCTGATCCCTGGCAGCATGTTGTGCCTCTCCCCAGGACAGGTTCATCCGATCCCTGGCAGCATGTTGCGCCTCTCCCCAGGACAGGTTCATCCGATCCCTGGCAGCATGTTGTGCCTCTCCCCAGGACAGGTTCATCCGATCCCTGGCAGCATGTTGCGCCTCTCCCCAGGACAGGTTCATCCGATCCCTGGCAGCATGTTGCACCTCTCCCCAGGACAGGTTCATCCGATCCCTGGCAGCATGTTGCGCCTCTCCCCAGGACAGGTTCATCCGATCCCTGGCAGCATGTTGTGCCTCTCCCCAGGACAGGTTCATCCGATCCCTGGCAGCATGGTGCGCCTCTCCTCCCCAGGACAGGTTCAGTTCCAGCTCCTGCGTCACAGTTCTGCGCCAGGTGGTTTTGGGCCTCCCAGGTTTTCTCTTGCCTGGTGGTGTCCACCTTAAGGCCACCTTTGTGATGTGGTCCTGCTTCATTCTCGGCACATGTCCTATAGCCATCTCAGGCGTCGGCGTGTAATCTCCTTGGTGATGCTCTGGCTTCCTGTTTGTTTATACAGTTCATTATTAGAGATTTTATTTGGCCAAAAGATCTGGCATATTCGCCGGAGGCATCGTTTGTGGAACACTTCAATTTTCCTCACGTCTGTTTTAACTACTCGCCAGGTCTCTGAACCGTACAGCAGAACAGACTTGACCTTGTTGTTGTATAGGAGCATCTTACAGTTTTGGACAAAATAGCCAATTTAAAATAGCCAGGATAGGTGGGCTCAGATGTCCCTAGTGCCCACCTATCTTGTTACCCAGTCTATTTTGTCTGTCTGAAGACTATAATGGGGCTTACATCACAAGATGGCCTGCCTCCATGGCCTACGTCACACACAGTGGGGTGTCCTTGGCATCGTTGCAGCCCACCCGGTGTCCCCTGCCCTGAGTCCCTGACGTTGTGCCCAGGCAGAGTAGGACGCCATCTGTCGTTGTCACGGACCCAGGACAACCTCCTGTGGTCCTGTGCACTGTTAACCAGGCAAAGAGATTATAAAGAAAGCCATGTATCAACAGGTGTACGGAATTATGTCATCGAGAGGGAAGGATAACATGGACCCCTCCGAGCAC
The DNA here is from genome assembly GCF_964188405.1 of Protomyctophum parallelum. Lineage (NCBI taxonomy): Eukaryota > Metazoa > Chordata > Actinopteri > Myctophiformes > Myctophidae > Protomyctophum > Protomyctophum parallelum. The sequence goes on along the minus strand of NC_139717.1, from coordinate 15,747,987 downwards.
CTTAAGGGCACTTGAAGCATTTGCGTTGAGAGGGAGAACAAATGGGAGGGTGGGCTGTTCTTACATAATTATAGTGTGTAGGTCCAGACAAATGTTACTAACAAACTATGTTTAAAAAAATAGTAAAAATAGCATATGACGTGATGCGTTGTGAGCCATGGAACTGCTAGTTTCACTATTCATGGTACAACAAAGTATAATGAGGCTTAAGTGGGTAAGGGAGTAGATACAGTATATAAACATTAACAATAAAGGCAGAATGCATAGGAGTGAGTTATGAGGCATGTTATAGAAAAAGTTTCTTCTTCCTCCTTTTTACTCAACCCCCATCCCACGGTGGGTAAAAGAGCATCAAGATAATTCTAAAGCTAAATGCAAATGGAAAAAGCCAAGGAAATGAAGGCGAAAGAGACTTATTTAGCCGGCCTCTCCTTGTTCCTCCCAGCGCTCACTCTCCACTGCATTGTGGAGGAATATTTAATGCGCTCGCTCCTGCTGTCTGTATAGATTGTGTATTCCAGCTATGCCGTGTCTGGATCATTGGTATGCAGAGTGTGAGGCACAAGTGGCATATGTGCCGTGCCGAATCGACGCACACTTGTTTATTGAAATGCTCTCCGTCTTTCCTACCGTATGTGATAGCTCTTTCTTTCCCTCTCTCTCTCACTCTCGCATTCTCTATAGTCTCTACCTCCCTACAGTTAAATCTCTCATTTTGCATGTCTTTGCCCCGTTTGCATGTTCTTCCTCTATTCTTCCCAAATGTCTGTCCGTCACCTTGTCTCTCCTTTTAAAATCTCTCCATGTTGCTGCACTCTCATTCTTTCTTTTTATAACTACCTTCCTTCCATCATCATTCCACATCACCTGACCTTTCTCTCCTCACCTGTGTGATTGGAGCGGAGGATAACTGAGATTCCATCATGGTTCCCATGAATAGGTTATGTAGATGTCAGTGACACCGCTGCACCTCATAAATACTTGTCTTATTATACCTTCCTCCGCCCCCAACTAAAGCATATGGGCTGCTCTTGCGTTCGACTCCACTAACTAGCTCCCTCGTAAAATATCTTTTGCATTTCTGCAGCGTGTGTTATATTCCGCGCATCAGAGCAGACATATGCAAATTGCGTATTGTGAGCTGCTCACCTGTACCGGATCTCAGCCGTACTCTCTGGTACAGTATGTTTGCCAGCATGTATACAGTGCCTATTCCTGCTTTCTCAAGTGTGTTATGTTCATCTCTTGAGGCTTTTACAACGTGCGTTTCCCCACATGCGCATTTTCTATCTACGGTTGTGGTGGCTTATGAATTGACTGTCCTTGTTCATTTTTGCATTACATCTCTATTTTTGTAGTTGGGATGTAATCGGTGGCTCTGCACTTCTTCATAATAAAAGTATATATAGATCCCTCTCTCCCTCTGTCTCTGATATGCTCTCTCTCTCTCCCTGTTCCTTTATTTTTCTTCCTGCTACGATCTCTCTCTCCTGTCCTCAGTTTGGCTCTTTTGGCTTGCCTATGTCTGTCTCTCCATCTGTGTGTCTCTGTCTCTCTCTCTATCTGGCCTCTTCAGCACAGTCCCAAAGAGATCTATAGTTATACTGTGTGCGTGCGTGCGTGCGTGCGTGCGTGTGTGCGTGCGTGTTCTTGCTGATAGGAAGACAGGCCTGATTCCCGAGGCTGTTAACATCACCCTGGCTCTTCGCGCTTCCCTCTAGCAGTGGTGGAGGTGATATAGAGTTCATTTTAGGATTACATCTCTGCCTGGAATAACTGAGGCTTGGAGGCAGAGCCGGGCTGTTAACAAAGACAGAATTAAGGACGTGAATCTAGTGTGCAGACGACAAAAGGCATCACCCTGAGCGACTTACCCCGCCGATCCTTGGGCTGAACGAAATCTGCTCTTTGTGACCCCTTACTGTACATGAGGCAAGTGGTGAAGAGAGATTTGGCAACAGAGGTTGATATAGGTTCATATGTGCATTTGTATTTGTTTTAACATATTAAGCCCTACAGTATACTTCATCATATGACGAATTGAGAAACCGATATCTCCTTTGATCGGCTGTTTTGAAGAGAAAGAAATAGAAAAAACATTTGAAAACGTTTTAAAAATGAATTTTTTTGAAGGTGGTGCAAGTGATATTTTTATGTTGTGTTTTAATCCAACTAGGAGAGAGAAGTCTCAAGTTACAGGTTAGTGAAATTAGAAGTGAAGTGATGAAACGAATACGAAATACATTTTGCAGACAAAATTGGAACTCGAACACTAGGCAATTTCAGCTGATAAATCTTTGTGGGGTTCTCTGTCCTGATCCCAGCCTGAAAATGTACGTATTTTGGAGAGATGGGGAGACCCGCGTTACTGAACAAACACTCTACAAGCACACAACGAGCTTGTAGTTCAGCTATTTTCACTACTTATTTATGTAAAGAAATATTTAAAAAATAATCTTTTGAAATATATATTTAAATAGAAAGTAGTAGTAAAAATTCGATTTGTGACCCAAAACATTTCTGTGGCCCACAAATAGGTCCAGACCCACTGTGTGGGAACCAGTGATCTACAGTATGTTAATATCAGATTAGAGCTTTAACGTTTTAACAAGAATCTTTCTTTCTTTCGTACTTTGAATGCGCCTGGTTTCTATTTCCAACACAGACTGGAAGAAACTAACATCCATTTTATTCAGCTCAGAAAACGGCGCCCTCCTGGTGCATTGCAAAAATAAAACCTATATATTCTATGTGGCACAATTACAATCCTATTTACTAAAGGTCAACTCCAGATGGCCAAGCTTCTAAACACTGTTTGACTTGGGCTTTGCTCAACGATGCATGTAAGCCACAGTGACCAGCGAGTCAGCTGACCTTGAAAATAGATAGCCATGTATTCCACTGTCTTGTCTGTGTGCACATCCGAGTCTGCTGGATAGCAGTTGACATGTTGCCATTCTGTAGGACGAAACTGTCTACCAGATCGTTCGACACTGCAATGTTGTTGACATATACATGAGCATGCAGAATAAGGATTAATTCGATTTGCTGGGGGGTATGGGGGTGGAAATCTACAATTTACAATTTAGGAATTTTAGCTTAATCCAGAGCGAGGTAAACATAAGGTGCCTCAGTAATCTAGGATCATACAGTAGGTAAACCACAAACCTACTGTATCATCAATCTATCCATCTGCGTTTCATATCCACCTGGTTATTTTTTTATGTCACCGGTGGGGATATTCTTTTCTCTATTCTTGGTCAGACTGAATGCAATGCATACATTTCCTTTTGGGAAATGTACACTGTCTGTTTTTGATAGCTGACTGGATTATGTTTCAATGTCCAAAAAACAACAACATTGTAAACACTCAGTTGTGCAGTTGTTCAGTTGTGTTGTACCAATTGCCAGAATCCCTTTCCCAGTTGTCACCAGCGCCCCCCCTGTCAACATACTCAAGCAGTCGTGTATTGCTGACACCAACAGACAGTGCCACCCTCACTTAGCTCTGACAAAAGACAACCCATTCTTGTGAGGAACTGGTACATTTTATGAGCCAGGTACAAATGGATGGGCAAAACCGAACCGTTTGAACTGATGCTAGGACTCGAGGGAAGAGACTAAAAGGGGCATGGAGGTGCATGGATGGTTAAAGAGAGGTTTTGAAGGAAGAATGGAGGAAGGTTGGAGGTTGCAGGGAGGCTGAGGGAGGGTGAAGGGGAGGCCATGCTGCCTCTCCCCATAGGAACAGCTGTCTCTCAGACAGCAACAGATGCAACGACACAGAGGGTGGAGGAGAGGCCGTCTGCGGACTCCTGCATCAATTTCCCTCACAAGTAATTGCTTTTATCTTCATCTTTAACTTCGACTTTCTGCTTAAATGTCGTGCAATGTTGCACAATAAAATATGGCTGCAAGGAAATAGGGTCTATTGTGCGACTGTGTTCCATAGTAATACAAGTTGTAAGGGTGACGCAGGATGAATCCTCCACAGTATGCATGTGGCTCAGTCGGGCTCTGAAATGAGCACAAATGTGCCGTGAAAAGAAGCGGCTGGCGACGTCCCGTGTATCAGAGGAGACACATGGTTGTCTACACCCTCTGTAGAACCAAACCGTAGCGGTCAGCAGTGACGGGTACATGAGTTTAATGGGTTACGAGTTGTGAATTGGGAGATAAGAGAAAATATAGAGGCATTACAAGATAACGGAAAAAAAAGGTTTTAGAATATTTAAGGGCTAAGTCAGCTTTAAATATGGCCTGTGTCGATTTTCTTTGGACATTACTGTTGCATATATACCACTGTAAGGTGCTGGACCATATATTGGAAATCCTGGAAGCCCTATAACTCGGTCACAAAGTCATTCTATTCACTGTGGTGTGTGCAGTCCATACCTTGCGGAGAGGGGGAGGGCTGTTTTACTGAGATGTACTAACATGTAGTCCAGGAAGGAAGTGACACCAGTGTCACATCACAGTCACATTGAAATGCTAAAATGTCTAAAAACTCATACTACCCACATAAAACCCCCCAGGAGAGTGTTTATTGTCTCCAAAACACCATTAATTTAAAATAAGATCTGGTTGCAAAAGGGGTGAAGTGGTCCTTTTAATGAACGGTTTAAATTTGAACCGGCTCACTAGTGAGAAATGCTTTCAATTATCCGGTCTCCGTTTGTTTATCTCCCGAAGGCCCTTGATGAATGATAGATTTGGGTTGGCTACTGATGGGATGCTCTGCCCGGCTGATTCATTTAGACCAGACAGAGTGATTATGGAGGTAAACGTTAAACGGATGGTATAATCAATGGGCTAGCATGTCTGGAAGACGCCCCTCCTAAACCCAAGGTTTCGTCTGGAAAACCATCAAACATCGTGATTCCATTGTGCGTATATTGCACACCTACTGTACCAAAAACCGAATACATTAATATTACATATGGTACGTTGTATTATATGTTGGATGAGAAATTAGAAGCTCGATATAAATAGTTGAATGAATTATGACATGAAATTAATGTCTTAAAGCTGCACAGCAGCATGAGTATCACTCTATGCTGAAAAGTTTGTATCAATATTTAATGTGCAGACATACTGTAGGTCTCAGTTCGTATCATATCATATGAATGTCATGTTTTAATGATTGAGAGCTCTTCTTGGTAGAATCTCAGCTGTCTCAGATCCCAAATAATCTGACTCTCACACACAGTAGATGGATCTAACCCAGTTTTACATTCACCACTGATAAGCTATTTTCAGTGTGTGTGTGTGTGTGTGTGTGTGTGTGTGTGTGTGTGTGTGTGTGTGTGTGTGTGTGTGTGTGTGTGTGTGTGTGTGTGTGTGTGTGTGTGTGTGTGTGTGTGTGTGTGTGTGTGTGTGTGTGTGTGTGTGTCGCGCTATTCATTGTAGCAAATTATCTTTTTCATTAATTTCGACATGCCAGCAAATTAGCCTGTACTCTGCTCGAGGCTATATCTAAATGAGAACAATTGAGGTAATCCAGAGATTGCGGTGACTTGAGTGACTAAACCTATTCTAGGCTTGAGCAGTCAAATAAAAAAGACAGTTACATTTCTAAACTAGAAAAAGTGCCCTTCTGGGCACAGGTCTCCACCAGGTTATCCACAGATCCGTGCAGTTAGAGGTGAAAACACTTTTCGGCCAGTTATAGCGCCACCTTGAGGCTGAGTTGAAATTGTTCATGTGGCATTTCGTCCTCGGCCTAGTGGGAATGTGGGTGCACAATTTCAAGGAAATCACGCGATGTGTTCATGATTTGCAGCATTTTGTTTGAAACTGAGCACTCCTGTGAACTTTGGAAGCCAATCTTAACCAATCAGGATGGAGTCTGATAAATCTGAAAGACCCGTTTCGTTGAATGGCTCTAGAGAGACTGTGTACCAATTTGCGTGATGTTTGGACCAAATCTGTAGGTGTACTGTGTAAAAACTTGTTTTGCACAAAGCGGCCTCCTGGTGGCGCTATAACAGGCTGTTCTGGAAAGTTTGGGGCAGAGGTTCATCGTTGGCATCCAGGGAGTGTGTGTGCAAAATATGGCATCGACCGGGTTAACGGTGGCCGAGATTAGCTGTTCACGGACACACGGACGGACACACGGACGGACGGACGGACGGACGGACACGCGGACGGACGGAGTGCAAAACATCTCCCCACATGCCTTCGGCCTGGTGGAGACAATTAGTTATTTGAGGTTATCAAAGAGCCTTTCATGGCTGTTCATCCAAATGAATATATAGCACAACATTATTATATGTTATACCCTGGGCCTGTTTTTAGGCAATCTCATTTCACATAATGCTTCAAGCAGGTGCTCATGTGAGCCTCCCGCTACTATTCATTCATGCATGCTCCATGGAGGAAGAACCCATATACAGTACTATTGTCATTCCACGATCATGATCCCATGATCTTTTTTGTTAAAACATGTCCAAATCCGAATCAGATTTTAGCATGAACTCTGCAGATTTTTGGTGACCCTGTGGCGACATTACACCAGTCGGTTTTAGGAGCAGCATCGAACTTTAGAGCGCGCTGCTTTTGTTTCTATCTTGGCCTGTTGTTCCCCCCCTGCTTGTGTTTCTCTATACAGTTTTTTTTTTCCCCACTCCCAAATGTTCTCTCTGTCTCTCTTTCTGTCAACTGCTCATTTATTTTTGCCTTTCTCCATTGCTTTCCTTTTTCTCTACAGTATAAGTGTCTTACTTGTTAAGCTTGGCTGAGTTTTGCCTATAACGATGTGTGTGGGAGTGGGACAGACAGACAGGCCTTAACTCTCCAGAGAACAGTCCACGGATTCCAATAGTTTACATTCGACTTAGGTGTCAGCTGTTGTGGGTTGAGATGTATGACTGTCCACTCAATAGTCAGGGTATACCCAGAGGTTTGTCTGAACAGCAGTCCATCCAGACCAGAGTACAGTACGTCCTCCTGAGGGGAGGCAGAGAAAAAGGCCTGAGAGACATCCATGTAGTGTGCGATATACTGTATGCAGCCCTGTGACTTGAAATTCACCATGCCCCATGTGGTTTGCAGTATAGCCATGAGTGTACTCGATATGGGTGTTAACATGAGCACTGTGCTGCATGCTTGTTAGAAAACGTTTGGTACGCCTCTTGTGTATAGGCTACTGTGCTACAGAAAGAAACCTGTGCAATGTTTTATATGTTTTAATCGTTTTGAATGGAGTTCCTATCATCATGTTCAATGCCTAATTCAAACACTGTTTTGTTGGTTTGACCTCAAAGTGCTAAATCTCACTCTAGTTTGGTGCTTAGAAATACAGGCTTTTCCCCTGTGGTGGCTGTTCACATCTGCAGTCATGCCATATTACTTCTGTTTGTGACAGCAGAGCACACACATGTCAGGGGAGTTCAGCCTTCAGGGGAGTTCAGCCTTCCACCATGTGTTGTAACTTTTTTTTTTTTTTTTACCTTATTTATCCACCAGGGAATGCCACAGGAAGTTAACCCGTTTTGGCACGGGAACCCCTTTTGGTGTTTTTAAGCTATTGAAAAATAGCACATCTACAAGCTCGTAGCGTGCCACCGAGTGGCGTGCTACGAGCTTGTAGGTCTGCTATTTTTGAAAGATCGTGAAAATGTGGCGCAGATCTTTGAATATATATTCTTTCACAACGAACAACATATTTTCAGATGGGGGCGGAGGCCAATTACACATCATTTTTGGGGTCCTTGACATGAAATATTGATCACCACTGATACAGAAACATGAGGTATTTCAGAAAATGTCGACGTCAGGCCTAAATGTGTTAAAGAGCTGTGGCAGACTAGTGTACAACGTTGTTCTAAGTTGCGTGCCACTGAGTAATCCGTCGGTTACCCTCTGGCTTATGATGACTTGATGCCCTTTGTACTGGCTCGCTTTTTTTTTTTTTTTTTTTCTTTTTTTTTTTTTTTGCGGCTTACGCCTTTTATTGATTTTTGAAGGGACAGACAGTAGGCTGACAGGAAACGGGAGAGAGATGGGGGATGACATGCAGTAAAGGCCGTGTCGGGTCCGGGAGTCGAACCCGCGGCACACTGCGACTGGATTACCAGTCCGGTGCCCAGACCGTTACGCTACGGCCTGGGCCTACTGGCTCGCTTTTTGTATATTATAAATATCATAAGATTTTAGTTGACTAAATCTATGTTGATTTAGTTGACATTTTTTAGGTTGTAGATCTGCTACTTTAAGCATGCAACCAAGTCTAAAATGTATTTTACTGGATTACTCCTCTCCACTAGTCCCTCCCTAATTAGTCATTAGTATAGTTTTTATTTGTTGGTGAAATTGTCAATATATTTAGTGTTAGTTTTAGTCCTCATAGCTTGGTTTTTATTTTGTTTTCCTTTTTTAATTTTCCTCAGTGAAAAATGTAGTCGACGGACATTTGTCAAAATCATGCGGTTCATGCATCACAGATGCCAGCATTATACACGCCAAAAGCTCTCTTTCCTATAATGCCGGATTTTCTTTTGCAAAAGCCTTAAATTGTGTACAATATGTCTGCCCTGATTTAGACTGCCTCATATGGTTGAAGTAGATTTAATGAGGTAATGTGCATTTTCAGATTGATTTCAATGATTTGTCAACCTACTGAGGAGAAATATTGACAAGGGCGGACAGAGATATGGAGTTTTCTCTGTTCTACGTATAATTTGCAGCTTTAAAGATGTATTACTGTTGTCTCTTTCTCCCGACAGAGACAGCAGCAACAGCAAATGTGGATATAACATTTATTTAGCTCTTGTTCTTTATTAAGTAAAATAATAATGAAATAAAATAAATAAATACATAAATAGCATATAAAAGTAAAAACTGTACATGGGGGGGGGGGGGGGGGGTAGTACCAGGTCAAAGCAATTTTGAAATGGTGGTCTCGAGGGCAGTTTTGAGAGATGGGAGCGTGCAGGTCTCAGGTGATGTGGTTAGGGAGTGTGTTCCACAGAGATGGAGCAGTAACAGAAAATACCCGCCATCACAAACATGTTTGACCGGAGGAAGCCAGTGAAGCTGTGTGTGCTGTGAGAAAGCAAGCAGCTGCTTTTGGAGGCTATTAAGGGTGTTAGAGTGGATGCCATGAAGGATACTGCTGCAGTAGTCAAGCCTGGATGATGTAATGAATGCGTGAATGACATCTGAGTAGTGGAGAAAGACAGAGAGGGTTGGAGGCAGGCAAGGAGGGTAAAGGCCGTTTTTGTGTTCTGGGTTTGGGTTACCTAGGTCAGGGGTTCTCAACGTTTTTGGCTGGGGACCACGGAAATGTCTTTGTCTCACGACCCCCTCCCCACCACCAATACAAATTGACCGCTATAACCTTAATAATAGAGAAAATACATCATATAAATATACTGAAGCCAGATATAATCATTATGGAAAGTTTATGCATGCTCTCAATTTCCATTCAGTTGCAAGATTTGTATTTTTGTATATATATATATATTTTGTAATAATCTGGGGACCCCCCAAAATAATTTCGGGACCCCCCAAAGGGTCGCGACCCCCAGGTTGAGAACCCCTGACCTAGGTGGAGGTGTAAATGTTTGCAGGACAAAGTATACACTAGGGAAATAATTTATGGCCTATTTATGGCTCCGACACCCACGCCCCATGGACCCACTATTGACACACCATGTTACTCTGATATGATGTTTCATTCCTCTCACAGTAACACACTGGAAGGATGGCTTGTCACTGAGATTTAGGAGTTCAGGTAGGATTCAGTATTTCGATTCCTCTGGTGCAGAACATTTTCCATGCTGCTTTAAAAATCATCCTGATGATGTTCATCCTGGAAACTAACAAAGAGTAAGTATGTCATGATTTATATTATTTGATTTAGTATTTTGATGATACATTATTATTTTGATAAGAATGAAACTTGATGTCAGTCAACCGGCTAAATGGAAGTTGGTACAGTTTGAGAGTCTTAATTTGAAAGTTTACATCTGAATGTCCAACATTTTTCACATGTTTTCTAAGTTATTGTTCTAGTTCCTTTATACCAAAGACCTAGTCTTATATTCAGGCCAATAGGGTATTTCCGTTTTTTTTTAAGTGGCTATAAGTAATTCTGACCTGGAGTTTTGGAAAATGTATTTTTTCTTTTTTTTTGCATTCAGACAGCCAGCAAGTTACACGCTCCTCCAAAAATTGTAGTCTCACTCTCTGTCACACCTCTAGGGGCTGCAGTCTGCCTTCAAAGATTTTCCTAGAATCATTGTCATTGGTACACTTCCTGATTGGTTAGTCATTTGCGGGAGGGAACTTTTGGACCAATAACATAGCTTCTAGGAAAATCTTTGAAGGCAGACTGCAGCCCCTATAGGTGTCGCAGAGACTACATTTTTTGGGGGGAGGGTTAAATCCATTGCTGGCTGTCTAAATTAAACACCCCAAAAATGTAGGGATTATTCCTCAGCCTAGTAGGACAGTTCGTGAAAGATTTCACGTAAATTGCACGCTGCGTTCATGATTAGAGGATTTTTGTTCAAAAATGTGTGCATTCCATAAGCCATAAGTCATTGAAAACGATGGTGGTGAATGATAACCTTTTTTTAAATAGCATACAATTGTGCCATAACATCCAGTAGTTGTAATGTCAATATCAAGAAATGTGCAAATACAAATCCTTGTAACAGTGGTGCTAGTTGAATTTTTCAATGTTCTGTTTTATCATTAAACATGAAAGTAATGGCAATTCTTCCAATGATGTAGAAATAATGCCTTGCCCTGAGAAAATATAGTTAAATACTGACATACGGACATCTGTCCTAGTGTATACCACAATAGACTATTAAATATTAGCCGAATGTACTGTGCTTCTGACAATTTACTCAACATAATTAGACCATGGCTGAGGGGGAATACAATACAGGTGGGCACTACGGACATCTGGGCACCATATTTTCTGGATTACTGGGCACTTGTATATTATAAAGAATACTCAAATGGGGGAAAAAGGGTTGAGAAACACTGATCTATTATAATGTAAAGTGTCTCTCCTCTCTTGTGTGCAGCTACCGTCTGTTTGATGAAAAGAAGGATGTGTTGATCCTGGTGTTTCTGGAGGACATTCCAGCCCACCAGTTGTCTCCCTATTATCACATGAGGAGGCTGGTGAAGAGACACACCTACCTGAGCTGGTCAGCACCCTGGACTGTTCTGGCAGAATTTACGCAGAGCTCTGGACACACCTGACACTGATCTAGATTACAATGAATAATCTATTAGAGTTACATACCTGCAAAGGTCCATTTGGAACCCTGAGGGTCTCCTAATAATGCATATTAATCCTGCAGGAGAAATTCAGTCTCAGGGACATATTGACACATAGCCAGGGCTGTGAAACGAACCTGGGACGTTCTGTTTCCCAGGTGGCATCTCTGCCCATTACACTGTCTCTACTCACCAAAACAACGATGGTTTTATGGAGTTTAAAGCCTACTGTCCTTAGTGGGAACACTCTGAGCCCCCCACCTGACGTCTAAAATATATATTTTTACTCTACTATTTGACAGCTTTAGTGACAGTTTTTCAGATTTAGATTATTAATACAAAACATAAGCACTATTTTATACTTTGACTATTCAAAAATAGCTGATCTGCAAGCTCCAATACTGTAATTTTGATAAATTGTGAAATATTGGGTTAGAGAAATTGTGCAATAGGCCATTCATAATGAGTGAAGGTGCATGGTGAAAGCTCCAATGTCAACAGGTATTGAGTTAAATTATTTTGATTGATTTAACAGGGGTTCTCATGAATGCAAGCACACAGTCACTTCCCATTCTTTCTCCATTACTCATCTAGATTAATTGCTGGTAGTATTTACTCAATTGAAGCATTCATTATTCTCATTAATTGCATTATGCATTATACTCAAAAATAATATCACTTACGTTTAACATTTATTGGATGGCAGTCTGTAGGGTTCCTTGTTCCCTTATTGAGGCCTGTATAAACTATAAAAAGTATAAAGTTATGTTTACTTTTTGATTTTATTTTCGATTTTTTGTACTTTTGGAAAGGCTTTGGGATTCTATTTTGATTGGTCATTGATATATTATCAATGTAATGATTGTGATCTAGTATATTGTAAAAATACTCATTGGTGAAAGTGTTTTTATATTATTATATTTGTACTGTAGTATTCTTCTATAAACCTCATCTCCATATTTCAACTTCAGACACAGACACCTAACGCCAGGGCTCCACCGGACGCGTTGCGTCTCCGTCGCGTCCTGCTCGCGTCATGACAACGTCAACGTCACGCTATAGGTGCTCCACCGCGGGCTTTTGAAACTGCGCGTCAGCATCATTCTTTTAATTATTATGGGTACGTGCGTGCGTCAAAAAACGAACCGGGGCAATTTTTTCGTCACCGAACACAGCACAACGCAACGCAACGCGGGCAGTGGAGCCATTAAAAGGGAACATTCCCGACGCTGACAGACGCGACGCTGACCTGACGCGGACGCGGCCGGTGGAGCCCTGGCGTAAGTCATTGTGTCTTGGTCTAACTGTTCAGCATTAACAGGTTTGTCCAATGTTCTGTCACTAGTACTGAGTGCATTAGGTTCTGTCACTACTTGTGCTTCACGGCACACATAGTTATCAGTCTAGACACCAGTTTAGCTCAACTACAATTAATAGAGTGCAGAGACTAAATCCAGAAGGGATTCTCAAAGAAGGCACCTTCAATAATGTAGTGGGACAACATTTATTTAGGGGAGGAGACAGTCAGGTCATGGAACTACTTGAATGTTGTTATGCTGCTTATTTCTGTCGCTGAAACTGTCAAGAATAGACAGACAGTAGCCTGGGGTCCACCTATTCTTTCTATGGCATAGGCAGCTCCCGGCAGGATCCGCCGGGAGAATGTGCGACATGAGACTAATTAGTTGGAGCGACAGAGAGAGAGAGGAGTGTGTGTGTGTGTGTGTGTGTGTACGTGTGTGCGTCAATTTAACAAAGGTGCAGACGATCAGAAATCAGCAGAGAGTGATCGACGTTTGCGCTACTCTATGCCGAATTGAAGTGGTCTCGGACCCAGTCTGGGTTTCCGAGGCTAGACAGACAGCCACTGCAGAAGGCGGTTTACTCCACCCCCTAGCTTCCCTACTGAACACTACCAACAGTCTAGTCTAGTCGAGGGCCACAGAACTTGTTTAATCATGAAAGTGTTCCATTGCAGCCCCAACTAGAAAAAGTGCCCCTCGGGGCACATGTTGTGGCCTCCTGGTGGCGCTATAATAGGCCAATGTTAAAAGGGTGCCATTTGTTCTTACACCTTTGATGGCAATTGGATGATTTGAGACATTTTGTTCCAAAAATGTGTTTTGCAAAAATCCACCTCTTGGTGGCGCTATGTGAAAAGGGTGGGAACATAGACTGTAAAAAATATGGACAAAGCGTTCGCCGGGTCTAACATGGACGTAAAATGAAGCCTGTTATTCCTGCACTGTAAATCGCCATCTTTCTAGATCCGTTTGGTACCAGCTGGCCATTGGCTGGCTCCGTTTTGGACCAGCTGGCCATTGGCTGCCCAGACAACGAGGCGGGACTTCCCCCCTTCTTCTCCGTTGGTTTTTATTTTGACTCGAGTGGGAGGGGAATCCCGATCATAGACTGTAACGGTAGCCACGCCCCTCAGAACATACGCGATGGTTTTTTTTCTTTATGGTCATTTTTTTTATTAATGGGACCATAATTTTCCAAAAAGAATATTATGACATTAGAAATGAGACTTTAAACTAGTGACTGGAAGAAGAAAGTATTCATGACCATGTTTATTAAGGTAATACAGTCTAGGTGAAGTTGGGCCAAAATACATGGGCCTCTATGGAGCTATGGGGCTTTTTGGGTCCAGTCCAGCGCCACAACAGGCCATTATATGAACTACCGATTTCAAATGAGGCTTCACGAAATATCTGGCTGACTGCCCCCCTGGGTGGGATATATTCCTCAGCCTAGTAGGAAAGTGCGTGAAAGATTTCATGGACCCTCAACAAATGACACGGTACATATATGTCACAGAAGTAGAGTGCAAAGAAACTTAAAAACTAACATAACAGGCAAGTATACAGGTGTCTAAACATTTATATCTAAATGGTGAATTTATATAGTGTTACTGTTATCCAAGGCGCTTTACATAGAGTGTGCATTAACTAGAGTGTTCATTGATCTGACCTGACGACAATTCTAGTTCAATTCTGACTCATGTTTCTATATCGGTGGTTCTCAAACTACTTCATGTCAAGGGCCCCAAACATGTAATTGGCCGCCGACCCCCATCTGAAAATATTAGCCCAGAATGGGTTAATAAAGATCGGATCGGGAAAGATCAGTATCGGACTATCGGTATGTCTCAAAATCAAATGATCTGAAAAAAACGTGATCGGGACATCCCTAATTGTGACATCTAAATAACATTTAGTATTCGTATTAGTATGTGTGGTCAAACAAAAGCAAATGTGAACAAGTAACCAACACATGAACAAGTGACCATCATACACATCACAGTCTAACTGAAACTCTTCTGAGTGACATTACAGGTTGAAAATGGCCAATCCTGGGTGAGAACTTGCTTTGCTCTCCGAGTGATACTTATCTCTGCAACGCTAATCAATAATTAACTACAGGACATGTTGTGATGGTAATACCCTCTTAGCGAGATAACGTTGCACATTATCACTCTACTGAACCTCTTTAATGATTGAATGTACTTATATATCTCTATGTACCAGTCGTCGCTGTTTGCTAATGAAGGTTGCCTTCCTCGTACTAGCCTTTGTATCACTCTGTGAAAGATTCAGGACGCACCCCGTTATGTACTGTACTATATACTGTATACACACACGGAGACAAACAGAAAACTAAATAGGAAACATCATCCCAGCAGGGTACGGTACTATAGGCATGTAAAGACATATCGTAAATTGGTTAAAATCGATTCAAACTGGTGACAATTCAAATCACGATTAAATCACAATTTGAATCGTAATGCAAACAGCAGAGGGCACGTAAAAAATAGTTGTCAATAGAGGTATCAAGCAGTGAAATGTTGTGGCATGTTAAACAAGAATAATAATGAAGATAAACTGGAGTGGAAAATGGGGAATTTGCTAAATTATAATCGAATGTACGGTCGGTGAGGTAAGATATACACATATCAAGTTCACTTATCTATGCACATTAGTGCAGGAAGCAATGTGAGCTTGGCATGGCTATTTACAGTAGTATAAATGCAGTAGTTAATTTACTTTTTTTCCATGTTCAGGACTGACAGCCGCAGGGGAAAAAGGAGATTGTCATGAGAAGTTGTCATAACAATTCTGTTTGTATATCCCATTCCCAACCTTTGATATTGCCGAATTTATACAGTGACTCATTGTAAAATGTTTCTCCCTCCCTGAGGTGATGTTGATCAGTGGTTTAACAGTGTAATTTTAATTTATAAAATAAAAATAAATGATGAAAATGAAAATGGCCGATCTACCACCTCGCTTGTGTGCTTGTTGATCTGCTATTTTCACTAGTTTGGGGTCCTGGGCAAACGTCTATTCTCTCTTTGGGTTTCGACTTGAAAAGTTTGAGAACCACAACCACTGCACTAGGGTATCATGGTAACAGGATTTGTGAATTTCCAGTCTGTGGCAAAGTGATGGACATGCACGCCCAGAGTTGAAGGGTCATTCCACTGAACACACAGACACCTATACAGTACATGTATCCCATGTCTCCCTCATGATCTGAGAAATCCCCCTGGGTAGAGATCACATGAATATAAAAAGAGCGTGCTGTGTGAGCGGTAGCCAGTACACACGAATCCTCTGTGTTGATTTCACTCTGAGACTACTAAAAATGTAATGGACCTGTAAGGGTACATTTGGTTACATTTTTGTACAATCGGTTACAAATGCATATGCTGACTCTTGCTCTATCTGAGAAATACTACTACTACTTTATGTATATACTGTAAATGCAGGATAAACTATGGGATTCCTTTCTTCAGGTTATTAGTATGTTCTCAGTCCGACAGTACGTGGCCGGTTAAGACTCACCCGTGGCTTCTGTGTGCGGTTATGGTTATGGTTAGGCGTATAGGGTTAGTAATGTCGGAATATTGGGATGTCAGACTAACGCTACGCGGTACGCACCCATACTTTCCAACCATATCAATCCTTGGAGCTGCCCATTGGTCTGACTTCTCAATAGTTTTTTTTTGTCTTTTCTTTTTTTCGTCCTCTCCCCTGGGCTGGCCCCCTCAAACATGTAAAGCGTCTGAACCCCCAATTGCTCAGACTGTGCCTTGCATGGTTTCCTCCACCATCGGTGTATGAATGTGTGTGAATGGGTGAATGTAATGCACAGTATGTAAAGTGCTTTTGATCAAATGTGCTATATAAATGCACCATTTAAGCACCATATAATTTTCAGATATATAAATATTATTATTATTAATGTTATATTAGTGTGAGGTTAGGTTTAGGCATAGTTTTCTGTGAGGTTACGGTTAGGCTTACCAATTGGTCTGATGGCACCCATGATAACTAAGCCTGGCTTAGTAATAATGCGTGCCATCGGACCATTATACCTGGAGGAAGCATACCCTTCTGTACCTTCTGCGATGCACATACTGTACCCTCTGAGTATTATTCAGCCGGAAACGTACTTCCTGCCTTTGCCATTCATGTCTTATCATAACAGAATCTAGGTTACATGCACTTATCTTTCGCTCAACATTTTGGTCCCGTCTCCAGTGTGCTACTGTATGTCAATATGCCATTTTGCTTCGTTCGAATTTTAAGATCGACTCTTGTTACTTGAAGAAAACTCAAGGGTGTTAAAGTCAAGTAAAATCGATTTCACTTTTCTGAACACGTTTTATTTGTCTTCAGAGAAAAGTGTGATGAGTCAAACCACGTGTGATTGTGGGGGCGCTTGGCGGGGATCCATTGTTACCTCTGAAAGCTTGTAGATTTGGTTCCCACCTGTGAACACGACCAATTGTGTTCATTAGAGTGCTGTTTCCCAAACAGTGTGTCGGGACCCATATGTGGGTCACGGACCAAATTTTCTTATGGGTCGTGGGTGAATTGCCCTTTTCACGTTATTTTTTTACTATTATTATTTCAAAATGATTTAAAAAATATATTTAAAAATAATCACACATTTTCATAAACTAATTCAGACGTTTCTTCAAAAAATTATTCCATATACATTTTGTTTATCCATTAATTAGAGTGGGGGAAATACTTTTAAAGAAGAAGTGAAAATAGCAGATCTACAAGCTCACAGCACGTTGTGATGCAACGTGTTGTGAGCTTGTAGATCTGTCATAGGGTCCCGGGGAGACATTAAAATTCTCTTTTGGGCCTCGAGCAAAAAAACGTTTGGGAAGCACTGCTATAATTAGAACTCCTGGACAGGCTGGATGCACCATGAAGGATTCTAACCACTGGTCTCCATGTGCAGAGTAGGAACGTTACCCAAGCACTAGCCTGAGCTAACGTGTTAGGTTTCTGGTCTAGAGGGGCGGGTCGCGGCTGAGATTTGCGCACGCCCTGATTGGATCTCATCGATCTGTCCGTCACCCCCGGCCCCTCCTCTCCCCCCTAGTGCAGCGCTACGTCACATCATTTGGAGCGACGCCCACCCGGAAGGGTTGACTCCCAATTTTAGACCAGAGCGGCCAATGCGTTCCTCCAGGCTTTCAATTTTTGCACCAACAAAAATGAAAGCCTGGTACCGAGGCTACCCAAGCACCACCCGGTCGGGACGCCCCCGGTCTATCACGTTTGAGGCAACATAATAAAGCAGAATAGCCAGTTACATTATATTTATTAATTATTTTAAATATTTTTTCCCCCTTTCACAAGTGGAAAAAAGGAGTATAAGACACTTTACACACCGTCTGCGAACGCCGCGCGTCAAAACAGCCGCCTCCGTTATTTTCAATGAACCTATCCCACACCGGCGGCGTCCGACGCACGTTCACGCCTCGCCTGACGCTCCGATACGCCACCGTTCTATTTTCCAGGTGTTGCCGCGTCGCTGCGCACCCGGTGTGTGCTGGACTTAATTATGGCAATTTTCATAATGATGGCCTGTTGTGTCAGTTTTCCAAACTACCTGTGGACTGTACCTATTATTTACAGTTCACTAACTGGCCACCAGGCACCACTGCACTGCCGGTCACTTTCTAAAACCTTTTCAGCTGTGTCCAGGTCAAGAACACAGTGATGGAAGCAGAGGATGAAGCAGTGTCTGTTTTTGTGTTGAAGTGAAAATGGTGGTAATGATGATGATGATAATGAATGACACGGATGATGAATGGGACCAGTTACACTATTAGATAAACCGACAGATGCACTCTTCTTGTGGTCAATTATAACCATGTAAATCCTACTTTACAATTCTACAAAAAAACTGTCGGCTTGTAGATCTGCTATTTATGAAAAATGTGACACATTTTGCCTGGCTATAAGGCTTGCCCCAAGTAGAGATGCCAGGGAGAAAGTGCGTAAAATATTATATTATTATCGGTATCGGCCAAGAACCAGGTGTTTATCCTCTCCATCCTCCAATGTACTAGGACCCTGGGGGAGATGGACTGCTGAGGAGAGACGGGCTGGAGATTGGAGAGCGACACCTACCATCAGCACCCATAGTACCCAAACTGGTCATCTCATCATAGGCCTATTATATGCTGCCTTGCTCGTGAACGAACTGAGGTGAGTGCTCTTATCGAGTGAGCTATACCCAGACACATGAATGCATCCATACTTGGACTAATAAGTCATAAACATGCTTTACAATGTGTTATGATTATATTGCTATGAAGTATTTTAAGGTTAGTGTAACCGAGGTTACTATATGGACTTTATGGGGCCGAGAAACTGCTCGTGGTAAGCACGGTCAGAATGGCAGTTCCTTGAGAAATAGATGAATAGTGGCGGAGTAAGCTAGTAAGTAGTAATCGTCACCAATGTCTTCTTAATCTTAATCTGATTTATTCTATTCTTTATAGTCTTGGCAATATTGCTCTGACGTCACTGCGGTGACATCAGAGCGACCTTCCCGTATCCGTGGTAACACTGCCCCCCAGTGAAGCCATTGGGTTCACTACTTGTGGCTACGGGGTCTGCGGAGCGGTTCACGTCTTTCGATCTCCTTCGATTTTCAGTCAGCCGTGTCACAGGTCGCGTGTAGGTGCGGCTGCGTCACTTTTCTTATTTGCCATAATGCTCTGGGGAGCCGCGTCCTGGTGGCAGGATTCTTGCCGAGGAGCGATTGGTCGGTGTTGGACCTGAGAATGTCGCTGTCTCTTGCGGCTGAGCAGTTATCGGCTGAGCAGTTACGGCAATATCGCTCTGACGTCACTGCGGTGACATCAGAGCGACATTCCCGTATCCGTGGTAACAGTTAGCGTCTTTTTTTTTTCATTCAAATTATTTATGATCACCGTACATTTACTGTGCATTTAAAACTGTATTGAAATATAAAATATAACACAATACAGATCCACCCACAGAAAATAGTAAATGAACACAAAGCAATTCTAATGTGGAAGTGTGGTGTGAATGCTTTTCTGAGAGAATGTTTGGGTCCCTGCCTTCTGTTGAGCTTCCCATTTCCCAGAAGATAATCCCAAACACCCATAGCAGCTCATTAGAAATGGCCTTGCACTCCCACTGGTGTTACTACACTCCTAACCCAGTGCTGGCACACTCTTCATGTAGGACCCCTACCAACCACACACACATACACACACACACACACACACACACACACACACACACACACACACACACACACACACACACACACACACACACACACACACACACACACACACACACACACACACCCTTAACTAACCACCCCACCAGGGAGAGGCAGAGAGACAGAGCAGAAGAGAGCGATGCACACACACACCGATACAAGTCATGCAGGAAGCACCGGGCTCAGAATATAATGAGAAAGTTGAACAGTGCCTCGACAAAAATCGATTGAGAAATCAATAGCTCTGTTGCAGCGCAGGTGAGCTCATATAAGAATGAAGCTGCTTCCATTGGTACACATTTTGTCTTTTTTTAAGTAGTTGGTTCATAGATGTGACAAATGATACCCCTTTTGCATGTGCTTGAATTCCCAGAATGTATTTGTTCTCGATGATTACTTAAAAAAACGATGATGAGCAGACGCTGTAGTTGATCAATGAAGCTGTAACTAGTTTACATTTTATTAAGCCCCATAAGACCTATTGAGAGTAAGAGTTGTGGTAAATTATTATTTCAATACATTTTCTTTCTCTTTTAATAATGTATCGCCAAAACCAGCTTACAGTGATTTGTTTCAGTGTGCTCACATAAATTCAAGGACAAGAAGAATCTGGAAGTCACCATTAGTCGTGCACTACTCCCAACAGCAAATATATACATGAGACACACACACACACACACACACACACACACACACACACACACACACACACACACACACACACACACACACACACACACACACACACACACACACACACACACACACACACACACACACACACACAGTAATGTCTGGTGATTAATTTCATACAGCCTGTATTTACATGACAATGTAATGAGTGTGACATGATGATCTCCTCGTTTCTGTTATGGCTTCTACCTCGCACGGCAAACAAAAGACAACCAGGTCCTAGTATTATTGGTAATCCCCAAATTACCGGTACATCAAATCCTTTCGAATTATGATGGATCCATTTAGCACAAGTATGGTAATTTAGTTTGTAAATTGGGTATTTTGGGGGCTTGCGTATGATCAGCAACATTTTTATTCAAACGAGTTTGGTTTCCATTAGCTTCACTACTGGAACCAACAGTGGTTTGAATCAGTACAGTATGGGTGTGTAGTAATTAAAAACATTGGGATTCTATTTATTTAGTTATATCACGCTAAAATATGTATCTGAGAACATTATAGGTTAGACCTAAGCCATGAGCTTTGCTGCACGTCTCTCTGTCACTTTGTAAACAAACACTCTGCAAGTCTGTGCATGTGTGCATGAGATGGAGCTACGTCCCATAGCCTGAAGGGATGCGACGCGCCAACGCTCTGATTGGTTCACAGTGTTCAGACCTGGCGTTTGAGGCTGAAACTAAAACTGACAGGCTGAAATTAACCATTTCACCCCGTCTGTATAAGTGCATTATGGTTGAATATGAAATGTTGATAAGCAAGGAACGGACGATCTGTGATGTTCCTGAAACTTCTCTGAATCCTCTGCTTTTGAGAGGCGCTAGCCCCACCAACGCTATTGGCTTTTGAAATTACATAACGTCCTATGGCAGTTTAGAGCACTTTAAACAAAAATGGAATGGCAGCCTATGTCTAATACTAGAATTTTGCGGCCGCTTTGCGGCCGCTCATCCCAGAGTTACGTTGCTGCGCACTATGGGAAGAAGGAAATTGCGGGAGTTGACTCCACATGTAGTAACAGATGGGTTATTAGTTATTTATTATGTGTCCTTATTAGTGTAGTGTAGTGTAGTCAACACGTTATGGCTCATACACACTGCCCGGTATTTGCTCCGATTATGCTGTCGGGGAGCATTTTTGGCGCTGGCCGACAAAACCGCTGATCTGACGTTAAGCGGTGCCCAAAAGGTAGATCAGGATCTACCAGTATAGATCACAAAGGCTTTGCAGGTAGACCACATGACATGGCCCTAAAAATATATATATAATCTTAATACAAGTAAGACGCGCAAACGCGGGAAGCGAACGCAGCTCGTGTGTGTGTGGTTGTGTGCGTGTGTGTGTGTGTGTGTGTGTGTGTGTGTGTGTGCTACAGCTGCGCCCTGTGTGTGTGTGTGTGTGCTACAGCTGCACCCTCTGGTGGCGGGCGGGTGGTGTAACAGCGGGACAGACACACACATACACAGACATTCAGCCCTTGCTGTCATAGTAAGTGGCTCACTACGTTCGCAATAAAAAACAATTTTTGCATCTGCCGCTTGAGATGACCTGAGATGACTTGATTGATTGACATAAAAAAGGGCCTGTCAGCTCAAACACACAATGCAATACTTGTTGTTGCGTACAATCATCAGTAGCAAAGTCAAATACCAAAAATAAAAACCCTACCATTTCCATTTCCCCCCCTCTATTTCCCATTCCATGTGCGTTTGTCTTATAGTTGCTCTGGCCTCTGTACTACTGCCACCTACCGTCCATTTATTGTATTACACAGTGGGTGAAAGAAACACACCCCTTAAGACTAAACCCCACCCATCAGAGGTGTGGCGTCCAGAGGTACCTTTGACATGACATTTTGTGTGTGTGTGTGTGTGTGTGTGTGTGTGTGTGTGTGTGTGTGTGTGTGTGTGTGTGTGTGTGTGTGTGTGTGTGTGTGTGTGTGTGTGTGTGTGTGTGTGTGTGTGTGTGTGTGTGTGTGTGTGTGTGTGTGTGTGTGTGTGTGTGTTTCGATGTGCAGGGCGTTGCTGAAAATGAGCACCTGTGCTCAGCTACTTTACTGGGTAAATAAAGAATAAAAAAATGAAAGGTACCTTTCAAAACCTATAGAAGTCAGCCTGGTACAGACGAACAGGACACCACTGTATGTAGCCTATGAAAGGCTCCTCAATTACATTTTGTAACTATTTTCAGCAATGGGATGATAGTTTTATTTGGTGGGTATATGAGCTGGTCGTTTTGAAAGAAGCTCTGAAGTAAAAAAAAGTGTGGGCAGCCCTGGTATAGATGATTATATATATATATTCATTCCGTGGGTAAATCCCTGTAGGCTACCCACATATTGGTAGCCTATATTAGCCCAATATTGGCGTTACGCATTTCACTTGAATAATGTTGTGTGCGCACGTGCGAGTGCGGAGAAAGACAGTTATTTAATGAAACTCAAGATTATAACGTCCTGTCTCGCTGCCGCCGTGTATAGCCTGCACGGCTATTCCTGTGTGTGTGTGTGTGTGTGTGTGTGTGTGTGTGTGTGTGTGTGTGGGCGTCGGCGTGGGCGTGGGCGTGGCGAGAGAGAGAGAGAGAGAGAGAGATCGTGGCTTCCAGGCGTGCGTGTGTGTGTGCACTCGGCAGTATGGCTGGCAGGCGAAATGGCGAATTCGAACGGTGTAATTGTAATAGTTTGGCACAAACTTGCCTCGATACCCAGGCTTTCATTTCGTCTGCGCGAAAGATGAAAGCCTGGAAAAAGCCGTGGGCTGAACCAGTCTAAAAGTGGGAGTCAACCCTTCCGGGTGGGCGTCGCTCTAAATGATGTGACGTAGCGCTGCACTAGGGGGGAGAGGAGGGGCCGGGGGTGACGGACAGATCGATGAGATCCAATCAGGGTGCGCGCATTTCTGAGGCGCGACCCGCCCCTCTAGACCAGAAATGTCTCTGCTTAGGTCAGGCTAGGCACAAACCAACTACTGTCAAAGAACAATGTTGATGTAACTAAAAGATTCGCTGAGTGAGCGATATTTATTTTACAGTGATTTAGAAGGAATAAGCAAAATCGTGAGCCGAAAATTCCTCTCCTTCCTTGTTTTTTTCTCCTGCGGAGTCCGGACAGTGGACAGGACTGTCAGGGAGACTCGGAGATCAGAGCAGCACAGGCTGAGAGCTAGTAGCCACTTAAAAGACGGAGTAGTAGTTGCCAGGTCCGCGAATTGTAAGCGAGTCGTAGTGTGTGTTGAATGGCATTTGAATGGCATTTGTGGGCTTGTGAATGAATTGTCTCACATGTAATTTGTGCTCACTTGCATAGACCTGGCGAATTTAGCGTGGTGAAAGGGCAACAGTGTTCCGGGGGTGTGGGTGCTTGGGGTGATAATGTTTGTAGTAAACAAATGCATTGCCGCCGTGAGTGTGGACGGGAGGCATCTTTGGTGGCAGTGCAATGAGCATTTTTTGGCGGGTGGTGTCGAGTGTTGGCGATGGGCGCGATAGGAGGAGATAGCGTTGCAACACTGTGAAGGGTAACTGTGTGACATCACTGCCCGTGTGAGTGTGTGTGAGTGTAGTGTGTAAGATGGTGTTGTGGCTTTGGGTTTCTTGCCATGTGTTGGGTACAACTTCTCACTTGTTAGAATAGATGGGCAGCAGTTAAACAAGCATTGACGATGTGAGACGGCATGTGGCCAATATAAATACACCTTGTGACTGATTTAGTGTTTATACAATAATAACACTGCATGCATTCATGCCCCCTCACTTCACAGTTCACACGAGTGTGATTTTTATTCTATGTCTATTTTCTCCTGCCATTCCTCAGCAGCACACTTCCATGGTGTAACAGCGTGCATGTGTTTCATTTCCATTCCAACCAGCAGTCCAGAAGACCATTACAACGGATTCCAGCAGTATCATTTGCATGTAAATTACTTTTTCTTTCCTTTTCCAAGGCCAGCTTTAGACCTGAACTCAACCTTGAATTTAGTATTTAGTATTTCAATATTTTCATAAGCCTCTTTCTCTGCGGGCCCAATTGATATCGTGCTTATTTTTAGTATTTTTAAACCTTGGCCTTGACTTGTGGAGTGGGTCTGCATTTCAACAAGATTTTATGACTTGGGCGATTCAACAGGGACTATGGTATTGACGGGCATTAGATGAATGGCCCATCAATTTAAAGCCTATGCTCATTAAATAATCAGCAGCTATTTACTCTCTTAAAGTCCACCTTTTTTTTTGTAAACTCATAAAAAGTGAGAAGTTGGAGTAGAGGTTTAGAAATATCACAGCCTATATTCCCCCGTGCAGCAACCCATGACTTACACAGCCCTGGGTAGACCACCTGGCCTGGCAGAGATAGTATGCACTCCACGCAGCACCCCTTTCTAGGTATCGCTCACCACTGGCATCACCGCTTCCAAACATTTATTCTTACGCCTTTGATGGCAATTTGATGATTTGAGGCATTTTGTTCCATAAATGTCGTTTGCAAAAATCCACCTGTTGGTGGCGCTATAATAGGCCAATGTGAAAAGGGTGGGATTTATTCCTCAGCCTAGTAGGAAAGTGTGTGAAAACTGTAAATTGCGCACTGCGTTCATGCTTTGAGGTTCTTTGTTCAAAACGGACACACGGGCGGAGGGCTAAACATACTCTCTCCCCATGCCTTCGGCCTGGTGGAGACAATAAAAAAACAGGTAAAAGCGAAAGATGGCATATATAGCTATAGAATAAAAGTGCCTGTAATTCATTTGTGTATTCCTAGAACAATTCATACTCTACTGAACAAGCACATTCATGGAATCTACATAACAATGATAGACTTTATTACAGCACATCTTGTACATAGAATGCAGCTCATAAAGCTTTACCAACAACAAGACCAACATGAATGCATAAAAACATGCAGGGTACATCCTTTCCCTCCTCTAATCTGGCCTCAGGAGACGAGGGATTTGCTTCAGTGTGATCCTGCATATTTTACCCACCTCTGCATGAAGCTGGCTGTTTGCTGTAGATGTATAGATTCACGTCTTCAGGGAATGGTTTGCTCATGTCACGTGTCAGTCCTGATAGTGGCTTGCTAGCTTTATATCCCTACAGTATCTTGCTCTTGAACGCCCATCTTGTAGAATCTTTGTCGATCACTGAGAGAAATTATAGGCCACATGAAGAGCTGCCTTCGCCACTACTTAAAGCCCTAATAGGCCTATACTTTGTTGACTGGGGTCCCCCAGGGCTCTGTACCTGGCTCTCTCCTTTTTGAGGGGCACTAGCCCCTCCAATGCATGGCATGGCTTATGAAGATTACGTATGGCAGCCAAGTCTATGGGATTTTTTAATGTTTGCTTAGAGCACTTAAATCGTTTTAAAGCCAAGTGTATCCTTTGAGGATTTACAATGTTTGTTTAGAGCAGTTTTGACGTAAATTGTTTGCCAGCCAAGTCTATGGACTTTAATGTGTGTTTAGGGCACGTAATTTAAATATAGTTGGCGCCCCTCACATCACACAAGTTTGACACCCCCCCCCCCCCCCCTACGCCAAATTGTTCTACAAAATCTTCAATGAGCTACAAGCTAACAACGTGTCACCATGTTTCACAATGTGTCACAACTTGTCACGTCGTGAGCTTGTAGAATGTAGATTGGCTATTTTTGGCCAATGTTTACCTATTATGCCAAGAATAGGGACAGTAGGATTCAAGTGGTTAAACAACCTACCCCATCAGAATGACACAATTCTACATTTATATATATATATTTGTATTGTTGCTGAATCATAGGCCATTGCATTCAATTTGATTGTTTATGATGAGCTCCATCATAATGCAGGTGGAGCTTCTGTTTTACTTGATCCGAGTTCTTGGTCTCCACTTCCTGTTCCTGTTTGGCATGTCTGGTTGAAGATATAATCCATGCAGTCCAGTTTTATGCTTTTTTGTACGGTGTAAATTGTGAGGTAGACCTTTTCAACGACGGGTAAGGCAAACCAATGGGGCTGTGAAGAATCCCAATTGAATATTGATCATTCCTATTTAGTGCTGGAGCACAGCAAGACTCTAGCAAGCTATTGACGTTACACTGGCTGTGAGACTAAGGAATGACTCAGTCATGACTCATCACATTTGTTCTGAAAAGGGTTTGTGAGCTTGTAGATTGGATGTTTTCCGTGACGACATTCGGGACAAAAGGAACTCACCTAGACCCCTGAACTACCCCAGTCAAGTACAGCCTATAAACCCATAATGGGGACTGCCCATAACTCCGACTACGTGGCTTCGTGTGCGGTTAGGGTTATGGACAGTGTCACGGGGCAGCCCGTGCCCTATACACACACACACACACACACACACACACACACACACACACACACACACTGATTAAGGAAATTGCACGCACGCACACACCACACAGACTGTGGGTAGTGGGGCAGACGGGTCCTATCATTAATGTCAATACTGTTGATGTATGCATTTACAATTTATTCAGGTGTCATAAGGATGTACAAATGAAATGCTCAGTGTTTGTATGGCCTCTCCAGTGCTGGCACTCTTCTATCTGAATCTGAGCTGCTGAACCAGAGCAGGGCTCAGCCATTCAGGTAAGAAGGGGGGTAAGGTGCCAAGTACTGTTGAGGAGTAGGGGTGTTTCACAATGCCAATTATCAAAGTATTTCTATTATCGGGGGAAATGAATGTAACCCCATATGATGATTAATCTGAAATAGAACATCTATGTAGGGGGTTACTTATTCAGGTTCAGCTGATATATGTGAGCTTGTAGACAAGCTGGGTATGTTTAATTGCTTCTCTGTGGGTGGTAGGATCCTCCCCTATAAAGCGGAGACTGCAGGCAGAGCTAGTCAGTTATGCTCGGGCAGCCATCATGCTGACAGCCCAGTGAGAGAGCTGCTAGGGCCCATGTCATGGGCATAGCCTAGTGCAGTTTGGTTATTTTTCCTTTGTCCTAAGTTGTGCGTTAAGTATTTTTCAGTTCTTTATTTGATATTTTTGGCCAGTATTATTTTTGTTTTTGTTCTGCACTGGAGTTTTGGAGAAATAAAATCCACAAAAAGCATCGCTGACTGTTTTTGGAGCCTTGGCCCTCGGGTAACTTCACAGACAGTGTTAGTAATGTACAAGTCGGACTAATGACACGGCATAGCTGCTTAACAAAACATCTGTTTTAGGAGTACCGTGTTCATAATGCTGCTTGCAACAAGCACGACTTCATGCAAATTCATGCAGCATATCCACTATATTCAGCCATCTAATATCGTTCTATCTTACAAACAAATTGACATTTACTTGTTAACGCTGTTGTGCAGTTACACAATCTTTTCTGATAGTCCTCACAAGCCCCAAAGTGCACTGGGCGCAGCACGAAGCCAAGCATCTCACACAAACACAGCTGCAGAAGCAGTTGAAGCAATCCCAGCAGGTTGGGAGGATGACTTAAACTTGAAAGAGACTTGCGGGGATGTGAAATGCTGAGGGTTCAATGTTTCATGTGGACTGGGACCAATATTGTTTATTTTGTAACTTTTTAAGAGGGAGGAGGAAAAATCTAACGGAAAGCCAGAGCACTGTGCTATGGGATTGTTTGTTTGTTTGTCTGTCTCTCTTGTCGGGGCATTTCCGTATAGTCTAGAAAGGAAAATGAGTTTTCTTATCTGCCAATGCGAAATGTGTTGCCTTCAGCATGTGACCTTGGTTATATGGATTAGATATGGGGTGTATGCTGTACGTATTTGAAGAGAATTCATTTGGAGCCACTGCTTAACTTTGCGCTATCCGCACCGAGAGGAAAATGCCTTTTTAGATTAAGCTTTATTCAGCAGCGAGATACCTTGTCTCCTCCGTGGGCTGCACAATAGTTTACATTTGACCATAACAAGGGAGAATATCTTAACATCGATTCCAATCGCTTCTGTGAATGCGTGCGGCGCCGCGCCCCTGCAGCAAAGCATTTTGTTCATGCATTTAAATAGGAATATTATTATAATGATGGATATGTTCCACTTATAGATTGGGATATTATGCCAGTCTGTTAAATCTTCTGCATGTCATTGAATATTAGTCTGCAATTGGTTTGAGGGTGTTGGAGGCCCTGCAGAGAAAAGGAGCTCAAACATTTGACCCCTCACTACTTTGTCAGTGGAAGTTCTGGATAATTCCACTGTCAATCTCCTACATGGCGTCTCAGATGGACCATTATAGCTGCAGAGATAGAGAGATGTCGCATGCCGGTATACTGTATGTTAGTAAATGTCAGTATTTAAACAACACGTTATATTGGCCTACCCCACTGCTGTTTATCGGAAGTTCTGACAGATGTACACAGAAGAAGCCTCAGTGTTAATGTGTAGAGGAGGAATAGGAGTTGCATTTAGGCAGGGGTCTCCAATATGTCCTTAAACTGACAAATGTGTCCGTGGCAAAGACTTGGCTTTGTCCGTGGCAAATTTTAGATTTTCTTTTTTTGCACACCATTATAAATGTTCTTATTTTGATCACACCCAATTGCTGCAATGAAAATTAAGTGTCCAGGTTTTCTTCAGAATATGTAGGCCTATGACACTGATTTACGACAACACTATGGTACTATTAGGAGTCCACTAGGACAGTCAAATGCAAATTGTATAACTCTGAGAGTGTACAAATCGAATCAAATGGACCATTTGGTTCCATTTGAACACAAGCCTTTTATGGTCATTCTTGTTTCTGGTAATATTGTCCATTAATTTTGTGTGTCCGTGGCAAAAATTTAATTTTGACCAAAATGTCCACCAACCGCCAGATGACCCCTGAGAGTGAGTGCTTTTAGCATAATTTTACATTTTAAATAGATTTGGGCCATAGAGTGGCGCAGTCCAGCCCCCTTTCATGACGAGATCCCCGGAAGAGAATTCCCCATTCATTTTCCCCATAGACTTTTCAAAAAGTATTTATTTAAAGACATTTACGCCGCGGACAAAGTCGATTCGGCTCATGACAAATCATGACAACAGACGCTTTGGGCCGATCAAATAATTTGTAAGAAGAAAAACAAAACAAAAAGTGTACCCTGCCCTTTTTTTCTTCTAATTATTTGATCAGCCCAAAACATTGTGTTTATTGTCATGATTTATCACGAGCCGAGTTGGCTTTGTCCGCGACGTAAACGTTATATAAATACTTTTTGAAAAGTCTATGGGGAAAATGAACGGGGAATTCTTTTCCGGGCCTCTCGTCGAGGGCGGGACTGCGACGCTCTATTAAGCTTCAGCACAACAACTTCAACACTCTGTGAACTTTCAGAACTTTATTAACACCATCTGAGATAGATAGATAAATAAATAAAACTGATAAATAAATAAAATAACATCTCAGACACAGCTTCTAGTCAGTCCAGAGATGGTGCTTAAGCCAAGTATACAGTATGCCTGCCTACCAGCGCCCTACTGGGATCAATCAAACAGCATCTCTCAGCCTGGACACCAAAGACAGGCTCCCATGCTTCATGAAAGCATTTGGAAGTTCAGAGTGTGTGTGTGTGTGTGTGTGTGTGTGTGTGTGCAGTCTTCTGGAGCTACAGCATATCATACGGCACGTTTGAGGGAGCTTACTTATATAATATTGGATATTAAACGTGAAGTCTGACTTGTGTTATCTGCTGTGAGGGGAAGTGGGGGCACCCTGGCTGTAAGGAGACTGGGACTGCACTAGCCTGGGAGGCATAACATTTTCAGGTTTACCATCCAGTCGGGACCGGATGATAACTTGTGAAGTTGCGTCATGTTGTGGTATGGTTAGTAGTCGTCAGGCCGGATCAACCAAAACCCAAAATTACCCGTGATCAAGGGCATCTTCATTTTAGGGCCTGCCCAACAAAAGGCTTGATGCGGCGTATGGATCCGACAGGTTTCTTCAAGTACTTCTTGGGAATAGTTCGTTTGGTATATCCATCTTTTATTCCAACTCGTAGTGACCAAAACAAAGCAATAACGGCTAGATTTTACCATCCGGTTTAAAGCATGCCTAGACCGGATCACACAGGCGATTTAGGAACACAGGCCAGGCTTTTCTCCGAGGTGGAAAGCCTGGTGACGGCGAGGTTAGGAGGACTGTACTATATAGTTTCACATACAGTAGCCTACTATTGACCGTTATATTATGCCTGTTCCCCCTTGCTGTGATACCTTATTGACCATACCAGTATTTATGGTGGACATTTTGCTCTAACATACCACAGTTCTATAGAATCCTATACTACATCTGACCTAGATGCCTATTGCTTAATAATCCAATCATAACAGCCCCTGATGACTCTTACATTGCACGCCTGTACTTCAGTTGATTACTTATTCTATTTCATCAAAGTGGTCTTCTCCTTGGATGCAGTTTGCAGCCAATTTAAATATTCTATTTCTTCTTTTGACCTTGATGCAAACTGTAATTTCTTCATGCATTCCTAATGAACCTCACGTAAAATGTCCATGATCTCCTGTGCATGTCACGATGATAATAATAATAATAAACTTTATTTTTATAGCACCTTTCATACAGAGTTTCAGTTCAAAGTGCTTCACAGGCAGGACAGAAATCAGGTACTTTACAGTTAGGTCATAACATATCAGACACACTCCACATAGTATGCATATAATCATCAACATAATAAAAGCTCAGGCATAGACTTAAAAAAAAAAGACATACATATCATGAAAATAACATTTATTAATTTAAGTCTAAGGCATTTGAGAGAATAAGCACGGTACCGGGGAACCTTCTATAAAGTGCTATGGGAGGCCAATCTAAAGAGGTGTGTTTTTAAGTTTTGTTTAAACATGTTGATGGAGTTGGCCTCTCTGATTTCCTGAGGAATTGTGTTCCATAGTTTTGGTGCATAGAAGGCCTCTCCTATTTTCTTTAGTGGTTTCTTTTTCCTTTTTGTGTCAAGTAAACCTGCTGTGGCGGATCTTAGTGTTCTGGATGGAGTGTATGGTGATAGAAAGTCTATCACCATACATGATGAGGAGAGATGGTGAAAGAGAGAGAGAGAAAGGGGGGGGCGGAGATGATTCACTTTGTAAAGTATTTAATAATGTCAGATATACTGGAGTCTCTGAATATATTTTTTTATCTCTGGTAGTATAATCTGTCTGACTGATTTGATTTTGTATTCAATCGTGTTTGTTTTCTTTTCATAAGTTCCTAAGTCTTATATAATTGCTTGACAAAGACATGAGGAAGATCGGGTGTGGATCGAAATGCCTTATTTCAATAAAAAGTTCTAGTAGAGTTTGCTAAGTTGAGCAAACAGCGTGTTTGCGTGTATGCATGCATGCGTCTGTGTGTGTGCGTGCGTGCGTCCGTGCGTGTGTGTGTGCGTGTGTGTGCGTGCGTGCTTCACCGTGCGTGTGTGTGCTCGCGTGTGCGTGTGTTTACTGAATAAGAGGTGTGTGCATGTGCACGCACATTTGGTTTTACTTGTAAAGTTAAATGTTGGCAGTGTGTCGAAATCATTTAGGTCTTTGCCTAAGCTATATTCTGTCATTATTCCCCTGGCATGTTCGGAAATGTCTTTAGAATCCTCATGCATACCCATTGTCACCCATAATGACCCTTAATGAAAAATATAGTTGTCTGTTCGATTTCTTTTCATTTTTGCCGCACGCCTGAACTTAATACAGCCATTGGGTTGGATAATCCATTTATACCCTATGACAACTTTTACTATAGCATTTCATGCCACTTGTAATGGAAGTGTTTAGTGATGTGCAGATTGAAATATTCTAAAATGAGATTGACAGTAGTAGTAGCAACAGCAGGCTGTCTCTACTAGTACACAAATTATCCAACAGTCATCTTTTGGTCAAGACATACCTTGCTGCGGAGCATGTATCTGTGCATGTCTCTAATAGATTTCTCACCAACTAAGGTGTCTTATCATTGCAAAGACGTGGTGTTCCACAAGGTCAAATGCTCCGAGGCCTGTTCATTAAAATAACACGTATAAGAAACCTGGGCTTATAGCCATCATAGACATTTTCTCCTTCCGTTTGAGTCCAGATTTATTGCTGTGTGCCTCCGTGGCTGTGGCTGTGTCTAATGGATCTTTTGTCTGCAGTTCGCAGGAGGGAGAAAGAGCATGCTGTCGAATGGTGGACACTCAGCCTATAAGCGTTAAGCCAATTATACTCTGCAGTACGATGGTGTGATGTCATTTGGCCAAAATAACTGATTTTCGGAAAGTGACACTGTTGTGCAATGGAGTATAAGTACGCTTTGGTCACACATTTTTCTCTTTATGCTTAGTGTTTCCTCTTAGCTGTATAGACACCGGTAAGCTGTTTTGAGACATTCCGCTCACTATTCCTCTCTTGTATTTAATCCTACAGTTACAGTACATTGACCACAAACCTAAAATAATACATTTAAGAGAAAATAATTGAGAGAAAATCAATTTCTCTCAATAAGAATCTAGTCAATGAAAGTGTTATCATCTGACAATTGAGGGCTATCCCTTAAAAAGTATAATAGTTTAATAGTGAGATAAATTATTTAGTCCGAGACCATTTTCAAATTATTTTATAAATTTGCAGGGGTGGTGGTGGGGTTCTAAAGATAGCAGCTTCTTTCAGAATCCTACAATGATTAATTCTTCTCAAATCACCTTGTTTTAATTAAGAAGGAAAGAGGTCTGTGAAAAAAGAGGGCTAATCTTTATTAATTGGGCTTTCTGCACCACTGACTCGCTGGGAGGATTGTTACAAAATGTTCTCCGAAGTCACATGATGGTTCATTTATCAAGCCCTCCCTTCAGCACAGATACGCTAACATACACTGTCTGGGGATGGTACGCATGCACACTCACACAGTCGCACACGCACAGTCGCACACGCACAGACACACACACACACACACACACACCAAAATGGACTGGAAAACTGAAATTATTATCGTTGTGGGACAACGCTGAGGAAGGCCTATCAGGTCGAAACACGTCCGTTGTTTGTTCATATCATAGATAAATAAACCAGGTGAAAAGGACAGGTATTGTGTGTTGGCTATGTGTGGGATGATTAATTTTTTCCCAATTTTAAAACAATTCTAAACAATATATACCATGAAAAGTTAAATCATATACTAGAACATTTTAAAGAATGTTCTAAAGAAATCGAATTAATTCTAATTAATAATTCAAAATAAAATATTTCGATTTTAATATTGTGGCATTAAAAATCACGATCATCGATATCCCTGAATCGATTTTTTTGCCCACCCCTATATTGGCTATTATTTCACTTCTAATACATACATGTCATACCTTTGTTCAAGACCCTGTCCCACATTGCCTTTATTGATTTGATTACAGACCTGGTGCGATTCATCTGTCCTTAACAATGAAACGGTCTCTAATGGATCTCCAAAGTGCTCTATTCCAGGCTCATCTGTCAGTTAGTCGGCAGGTCTGGGCAGTAAAGCCCAATACCTCGGGGTGCCATTGTGCTCTGAAGCTGGTCATAGATCACCAGGTGATGTGACTGGCTCGGATTGTCTTTACTCAATACCTCCTGTCAGCGATGCCTAAGTCTGCCTCTTGCCCTGACCTAGACCCCTCTGGATTATCCCTCCATCTGTAATTAAAGGCAGCCGAGGAGAACAGGGGATGGAGAGGAGAGGAGCACAGGCATCCATATTTCATCAGCTGGCAGATTAGCAAACTGCATATCACTTATTCAGTTTGACTCAACTGAATATCTCAGTCTTTAACCACCTGAGCCCTAATCAAACATTTTCCAAAATAGCAAACCTATACGAGCTCACAACCCGCCACATAGCAACACATTGTTGATCTGCTATTTTTGATGTTTATTTACACCTACACTCTACGGAATAATGACATGGCGAAAATGGGGAAGGGAAGGGATGCCAGGTTGAAAGTGGTTGAATCAACACTTACAGTATAAACTGTAAGTGGACAATGTAATACAGTGTGCATATGTATGCGTGACAGACAGTGAGGGAATGAAACAGTGATTCAGAGCGAGAATGTGTGAAGGCAGTGTCAAGGTTGATTTGTTTGCGGAAAACGACTGCAGCGTGAAAGTAATTACTGTTTGTTTGGGCTCAAATGCCTCCAACACTTTCCGTAATACAAAAGAGAAACAGGGCACCACGTTAATTTTTCGAATATAAATACTTAAAGTTGCATATCTCCATTTTCCAGCAGCCATGTGTTGTAGATTTGCATATATACGGTACATATAATCCCCTTTTGCAGATGTGGTTGGTTGGCGCACGCCCACACATGCTAATTGCCAGCACGCAAGATCCCTGAGATGGCAACTCAGCGGAGCAGACGGGAATAAAGAGAGATTCTTCTGGCACATCCGTGCCCCGGGTCACCGAAGCTCTTCAACACTCATCTGCACCGCTGCAAACACAGGCCACAGGTTAGATAGGTCTTATTAACCACATGAACCCCGTTCAAGGCATGTTATAATAGGCAAACATTCAGTGAAAGTAGGTGAACATTCAGCACAAAAATTGGAG
Source organism: Protomyctophum parallelum (assembly GCF_964188405.1). Taxonomy (NCBI): domain Eukaryota; kingdom Metazoa; phylum Chordata; class Actinopteri; order Myctophiformes; family Myctophidae; genus Protomyctophum; species Protomyctophum parallelum. Next base: position 15,712,954 of record NC_139717.1, on the reverse strand, counting down.
ATCTGCAAGCTCACATCACGTATACAGTACGTAGGGGTGTTGGGCTTGCAGATTGGTTAAATTTAGTGAAGAGGTTTGGTTTAGAGGGACATATAGGAGGGGCCATACAACCTCATAGAGGACCCATACGGACTCCTGGGGGATCCCCTGTCAACGAAGTATAGGATTTAATTGGTTAAAACACTGCCAGTGACAGCAACTGCAGCCCTTTCCCCATATTACATTACCAAATCAACCGTTACAGGTCCATTTGGTTCCATTTCCGCACCATTCTCAGTTACCGGTCCATTTGGTTTGATTTGTTCACTCTTCAGTATAGAGTTACATTTAACAATATGAGGATTTTACTGTGCAGGCTTGGTTTCTTTTGATGGACAAATTGGTTCTGAACCGCATTGTAATTGTTGAATTAACAATCCTTAGGGTAAAGTTGTATTCACTGCATGTGTATGCTGTTATCTATTGCCATTTAACCCATTAAGACTAGATTCTACAAATGTCTTCTAAATAACTCCTAACTGTTGCTGTATCGGTGGTGCTCAAACTTTTTGGCCTTTGACAACCCCCCTCCCAACATTTGGTTCCAGGGACCCGCAGATTTGAGTTGAAAATGTTCGCTTAAAAATATTCAAATATTTAAATTCTATATTCAAAGATTTTCACAATTTTTTTTACAAGCTCATAGCGTGGCAAAAAGTGTGTGATATGAGCTTATATATCTGCTATTTTTGAATAGCCAAAATATAAAATAATGGTTAAAGTGGCTGAAATCCAAAATGACAGATGCCTAAATGGGTTAAAACAACAACAACATAGTGTCAGTTATTAATGGTTAATGACATCATGACCCAGTTGAAGGAAAATTGGTGTATTACTTGGAAGGTTGAACACGTTTTGAAAGCACTCCCTCCCTGCGCTTCACCTAATAATGTTTTCAGCTCATTAACCTTCTATGCAAGTTTATTCGTCTCAGCACAAGCATAACAATGAACGTTTAAGTGCTGATTTGTATTGTGTGAGTGATTTTTAATTAGCCCTGTCAGAATTGTATACTGCTGCTGCTAATTTGACCTCTTTCAACATCCTGTTCCTATCCTATAGAAAGGCACTCAACTAATATTGCACTGTACTGTGAATTTATCAAACAGGCTGCCTCTGTTCTATGCAGTCAATAAGTAGTCTATAGGTGGATGCAGGTGATTTTCTTATTTTTTTAGTTTCAACTATTCCTAGCATTGCAGGGCTCCTACACTGTGTAATATTTTCAGTTTTGGGCCCATTTGATTACATTTGTGTAAATATTTGATATGTTATGGTCTCGATCTAGCACTCCTAGTTGATGGTGATTTGGAAGTAATTGCGCTCCTGTCAGCCTGTCTGTTCCACTCAAAAGTAATTGCGCCTCGCCCCGCCTGTCTGATTTGACACGTGTGTGACGTGTCCACCATAGTCCATGCTTCTGATGGGAACTGAATGCCTCGAAAAAGTCACTGCTAAATGCAGCTTGGGAAAAGTCTCTTCCTGCAGTTTGAGCGATGGCATCGCCTTTGTAATTGTGTCTGCGTAAAGACAAGATGGGAATGAAAAACAACGGACAACTGAACTGACTGCCACAGGTTGGCTTGCTTATAAATGGATTCTGTCGGTTGATGTGACTGACAAGTGCCTGTGGCTCATGTGCTTAGACATGCACCCATTCATTGCATTAACCCCACGCTGCCAGTTACCCCACCCCTTCCCTTCACACTGCCACTTGGTCTCTGAGGTGTTTATGTTCAGTGATATTGAGCTGCCAGTGGTCGGGCTACTGGTCTGTGTGCGTGTGCGCGCATGTGTGTGTGTGTGTGCGTGCGTGTGTGTGTGTGTGTGTGTTTGTGTGTTTGTGTGTGTGTGTGTGTGTGTGTGTGTGTGTGTGTGTGTGTGTGTGTGTGTGTGCGTGTGCGTGTGTTTGTGCACACATTACCTCAGGGGACTGGAACCCAGCCAGCTGTGTGTAATTAAAAGAGCATAAAGGAAAATCAAGCCCTACTCCCACTCTCTATTCAATTCTGCCTGAAAGCTGGGAAAGAATCCATTGCATGTTTCAGGCCATCAAACTCCAAGGACAGGTCCTGCCTTTTCTTCAGGTGTATAAAAATAAGACGTTGAATTACTATCATTAATTGCATCCCTGGACAGTAAAATATGTGGATTTAGTACTCAATTTATTTCTCTTCGCTTATACTCTCTGTAACTCAGTTTCTTCACTTAAACCGACCTCTATTTGAATTCCCTCTTTTCCTCATTTCCCATGTGTTTTTACCCTGTGTTTTTACTCTGTGTTTTAGGATACAGAATTTGGGATTCATTTTAGAGACCTTTCTGTCACCATGATAAACGCATGCAGGCCAGCAGCACTGGGACATTGCCAGATTAATATCAGGTATCCAAGATGAAAAAACCAACAACCGTATTCCAGCCTTATATGCCGAAAGGACAGGTTGGCTCATGGGAAATGTTCCCGTAAGCCTGATTTATATTTAGCTGCATATTGTGTCTTCTTGCACCGAAAATAGCAAATTCATAAGCTAACGTGTTTCAGCGCGCTTCGTTGTGAACGTGTAGATCAGCTATTTTGGTGAGAGTACAACCAGCTCCTCCTTTTTTTGCCTGTCCAACCAACACAGACAAATCCTCTGTTATAATTTAACTCTGAGAGTGAGAATAATGTCCATTTGTACAGTCGGGTAAAATGAACACTGAGGATTTCACTGTGAATTGAATTCTTAAGCCTGCCAGCATATGATGGAGAGTCTAGGGGAGTCAGCCAAAGAGAGAGCGAGAGTGAACCATTGTGGAGAGAAGTGATGCAATTTTCGGTGGACCGGAGCAATACAGATAATGGCAGTGCAGCATACATTTAATTTGAGGTGTCATGAACTATAGATTGATTGTAACAATTTGTAAGTGATAATAATGGTTGTAAACATTTACTGTCTGCAAGGCAGCTAATGTAAACTCGGCTAATGTGAAATCTTAATCTTAAATAATGTATCTCTACATTATAGAGGGTAATTTTATGATTAGGCTAAATTTCAGGGGTGACCAGTATGATGCATTGGTCAACAATAAATGCATCCATGCATTGACTAACATTTAAAACAATGTTCAGGTGGGTCAATACATCTTAACCACTTAAACCCTATACTTCGTATACCCCCCATGGGTTTCGTATAGCTGGTCCCCTCCACACATACTAAGTCTCTTCAGCAAAAACAGCAATCACAAACAGCCACTGCTATTTTCACTTACGGCTATTTTTGCCAAATACTCGCCTGTTATGACATGCCCAGAATAGGTATATGTGTTTAATAAATTGAATTGAAAGCAACAGAAACAGAGCCAAATTGTGTGGTTGGAGGTTAGGGGTTGCCTGCATGCAGCAGAACCATACAAACGGCTCAGCCTCGTTCTATTTTAACCATCATCCGTGGTTTGGCTTTTTACGCATCCATCTCGGCTATATTGCTGGTACCAGACCCCACAGCTCTCTCACACGCTGACAGATAGCACCCAGGAAAACCCCGACCCAGAAACCGACCATCCACGACCTTCGCCGTGCTGCCGCATATAGGTGCACAGAAAGCCATTCTCTGCTTCGAAGGGTTTTAAAATTGAGGTCTTGGAAGGTTTTAACCTTGAAATCTGGAGCAAGAAAACTAAATATATTTATCATCAGACGAACTAAATAGAAAGCTCCCACTGCCAAGCGGAGTGAGGATAGCTAATAGCATACCATAGCATTGTCAGTAGAACTGTCATTGTGTTTTTCTATCTATGCCTTCTGGCAGTGTCTAATGGAGATTTTCTTCCCTCAACCTGCCTCAGTCACTGTCCTTCTCCATGAATATATTGCAAGTACATACATATTTACCAGCAGCACCAGTGCTAGTGCCTGCAGACTCCATCACTCTCCATATTTACCAGCACTAATACTCACTCTCTTTCTGATTTTATTAAGTGGAGTTTATGGAGGTGGTTATTGATGTGGCAAATGGCTCTCCTGCCTCCAGGGCAATACCAATACACATAATGTACAGAGGAACAGGACTGCTTTATGACATGGTCGCACACACTACTTGGTTTATGTGGCAACAAAGTAATAATGTTAACTCTTTTGCAATAAAACACTATATTAAGCCACACATTGTGGTGGGGCGTGTGCACTGTGCACACAGCTGACATAAGTCTTATGAAAATCTATTCTGCACAAACAAACAATCACATCTTGAAGGAAACTGTAATGCTAAAGATATATTCTAAAGAGGGTGCATGTGCATCATTCTTTACATTTTCACACAAAGCACCAGCAGGAAATGTCCATACTGGCTCCATTGCATGTTCTGAGCATGCTGACTTGAATCGGGTTGATGACATCCAAAGTGGGTGGTGTTTTGTTATCCTTACAGTGAAATTCATTGTTATTTATTCAAGTGCAGGGACACATACTTAATGCAGTAGAGTACAGTAGTACTACAGTAGTAGTAATGCACGAATTAGGATTAATCCAGTTCCGATCGCTGCCTACCAGGTGAGCCGTTCTGTAACAACCCAACAGCAGGACCGTACCTCCATGTGAGGCCGGGCCCGCCCCTGACAGAGGCGTCGTCAGCATAGTGGAAACATGATGGCATTCCTGGCACTGCCTGCCGTGCACTCCAGTCCACCCACTGTAGCACGCACCAGCTCTCCTGTTCCATCTGTCACTCTCGTCCCATAATCCCTTGTTCCTGCAACAGAGCTGATGACATATCTGTCCCCCTGCAACCACAGGGAGGGTGTGACTGACTGTGTGCGGGGTTTTTTTAATCCCACATAAGCGAGCAGGATAACTGTCGGTATAACAAGCTGGTATTCAGTGTCACACAGTGACTTCTAAAGTGAGCATATGCCATTTTGTCCCAACAAAACGCCTAAAGTTGCATATTAAACACGCCTACTTTTGGTCTGCTGTATCACCTGTAAATGACAGTGAATGATAATTTATACATTGGTATGTATAAATTTGCCTTTTAGAGTCCATGCAACTGACTGCTGACTGACTGAAATAAATTTTGATTTGTGGTTATAAAAGGACAAGGCATTTTTGCTGTCATTGCAAAGACTGGACCGGATATGCTGATGCCAATATTTGATGCCACTTTGCATACGATAATATTGATCTTTTCTGGGAATAAAGAATCACAGATCTTCATCCCTTCTATGGCAACTGCATGTTGACGTGCATGTTTGCTGTGTGTCTGTGGTTTTTTGGGGCTGTTTTGATATGCTTGTTCTCCACTCCCCCCTGACTGCCTGTGTTTGTTGTTCCCTACCCTGCTGCATGTCATAATGGGCCAAGGCAAATCACTTGCAGCAGGGGCTGCAGCGGTGATTGTTCCAAACTGACCCCTAACAAGCTGTCGGCTCACATTTTACGAAGCATGCATCAGTGCTGACGAGCCTGACGCGGCGTTTGGACAGAGAGGACAGGTCTCATTCAAGACTACATGTCCCAGTCGCATCCTATGTGTTTGTGTTCCATAGCTATACAGCCAAGCCTACATGAGCCATAAGCATGGTGTCCTGTGGGTTCCACTGTCTGTTATACTAGGCTGGAGAATGCCGTTTGGTCTGCATGCAGTGCTTGATCTGAAAGAACTTACAAAAAAGAGAAAACTGACAAATGCATGTTATATGTTGTACACTAGAGCATGATTAATACTACATTTTGATTAAATGAAAGCGTATTGTATAAGATATTATTCAACCATACTATGGTTTTAGGTTACCTTTGCAGGGCATGGCATTATAATTCGTTTTTATTCTCCCAACACAGGCGAGACATAAATAATGGATACATCCCACTATTATAACAAATTCCAATCAACAAAGGAAAGTGATCAAGTAATTATCGAGTAATTTAGCGTGCACTGCAATTACCCATTACATCAGCCCCACTGTGCTCTCTTTCCTTTCAGTACCCCAGTCGGCACATAGAGGGAGCGAGTGAGCGGTGAGAAATGAACCCATGGAATTGCTGAATGAGTGAGATAGTGAGGGAGAGAGAGAGACCGAGAGACCGAGAGAGAGGGGGAGAGAGAGAGAGAGAGAGAGAGAGAGAGAGAGAGAGAGAGAGAGAGAGAGAGAGAGAGAGAGAGATAGAGCCGCTGAGAGCAACATCACACCGAAGGAGCGAGAACGAGGCGGAACGTGAAACAAATCAGCAACCAGGCTGCTCATTTGAGGTGTGTGACACTTTTGCGCTCTCGTTATCATCCGCTCTCGCGCCTCTGGTTCCCGATCAACTTTTGTCTGTGAGTCGGAACCGGCAGATCGTACGTGCGCCCTATAGGCTGCGTGTGACAAGTTGTACCAAAAAAAAGAAAGAAAGGCGAAAAGGAATTTCATCACTATTTTTAAAACGGAGCTCTTGGATTTGTGGGCGTGGATGGCAGAGGGACAGTTACGCACGGTGGTGAACGTTGCATGTGTTGGCTGTGTGGATGCGGTGCACTGCTGTGCTTGTGCCGGGTTGGACAACTCGTAGACGGCGCGGCTGGAAGCGGCGCTGTGCGGTCTGGTCTCTGTCGTTGCCCGTGCCAACAGCAACCGGCTTTTTAACTCCCTGCTTTGGATCTCGCTAATTCAACAAACCCGATTATTGCGGTGTGGAAAATAAATAGGATAACGTTTGGGAATGCTTTAGAGGCGCAACGTGTGTTTGTTTGCTGTGCGTAAACGGAACACTTTAGCTGATTAAAACGGCTAAAACCAACCGAGTGGTTGTTCACACGACCATTCATTTCCGAGGAGACTGTTGTTTAACAGCACATGCTATGTCAATGTGGGCGATGAGCATCGATGACCAGTTGACATCCGGGATTTGAAAGCTGTCTCCACTGGAATTGAAGTAATCTCCTTCATTTGTAAATATTGACAGGTGTCACATCGACTGAGTAGCACTAATCTTTTAACTATATCTCCCCGGTAATGCTTATATATTACATGCAACTCGGACATAAGCAAATGAACATTGAGGTTTGGAAACCAGACCTTTCATGATGGATAATACAAACTCTATTTAACCTGGCTGTTAACCATTCGCTCTTTGGACATTTATTTGTTTACCCCAATACTAAAAGTGCTTTAAAGCTTGGGGGGTAAAGCTTTATAATGCGATTCAAAGGTCGAATGGGAGAGTAATCCTCACTTTAGTGAAGTGTTCCCGAGTCCCATTCCGTTCCGAATCACACTGAGAACAGGGCAACATGACAAGCAGCGGACCTGTCATCGTCTTCGAGTGGCTGAAGACCCTTCAGCTCGCCCAGTATGTAGAGGCTTTCGTGGATAATGGCTATGACGACCTTGAAGTTTGCAAACAAATCGGAGACCCCGACCTGGACGCCATCGGCGTCTACATACCTCACCACCGGCAGAGGGTCCATGACGCGGTCAAGAGGCTGAAAGATGAAGATAAAGACACCGCCAGTGGACTCTACTTCACGCTGGAACCGATGCCCCCCGCGTCCGAGATCTATGCCAGTCACATGGTGGACCAGTACGAGTCCAAACTCCGGGGCTCGAAGTCCTGGACCGAACCTAACGGCGAAAGAGTCCATGGGCGCAACGGCGGGTACGTGCAGGGCGCGCAGTCTAGGAACCTGACGCTGGGCAACCGCAGAGAGCTGGTGGTCTATCCCAAGCTGAAGCTGAAGATCATGATTAGGGATAAACTCATCCGAGATGGCATCAACCTCGCCCGGCCGCCCTACTCTAACAAGGTAAGAAGTTGAACAATAAGTGCCATATGGGCAATTATCATTTCCACAGGAAACTTGGAAAAGAATGTTTCATCATTCTTTACCAAATAAATATGATCAAAGGGACCCCCCTCTTCAACCTGTCCTGTACCAAAAGTTACATGCACCCATACATGTAATTCAGTGCATAATGCAGGAATATTAACGTTGCACCGATGTGCTTTGCATCACGTGCGTCAGGTAAAAGCAGAGAGCTATAGGTAGTCCTTAGCGTGGTCCTTATTGGATGCTGCACAAGTCAAGTGTGGAATAGAGGGCTGTCATGGTGACTGATAAGTCTGATGATGCTGACGCTCGTCTAGACGTCTAGATCAATGAGCAGGAGGCAGAGCTGAGAGACTGATGCATTTTCACTTAGGTCTGATTTCCCGTAGAGAAAATGATTTACAGATAGATGAATAAGTCTCATGAGCCTTATAGCCCCCCCACACAGTACACACCTGGGTATGTCAGGTCAGGTGAACATTCTGCGAGAATAGCATCTAGATCTACAAGCTCACTTTGTGTTGTGAGCTTGTAGACTGGCTATTTGACGGAAGTATACGTTTTAAGTGGCTGATCTTGCCTAACCTGTCAGTGCCTTACCTCGGTTCTCCTGGCATAATGACAGCTCGTGGGTGGATCCACCTCGCCCGTGGCGTGAGTGAGCACATCAGGGCCAGGCTGTTTGCTGTGATGAATGGGCAATGGGCTATATCGATTGCAAGGGGTTTAAATGAATGCCCGGCAGGGTTTGGCTGTTGAAGTGCTCGTGTGGAGCCAGCAGTGAGAGTGCCTCTTGTTTTCACAGGGTGATGGTGACCCTTCTGTTCAAGTGTCTGTGTGTGAATCATCATACGCTTGCCAGCTTCTGTGTTCATTTAACTCGGGAGTGTAAAAAATCAAGTCCGTTTGGGCTGCTGCTTGCCCGAGCGTGTGTTTGTGAGCTCAATCAGACACACAATGATGTGCATTTTACTGTAAATTGTGAAACTCACTTCACTACACTAATGGTTATTAATATTATTAATATATTAATATTATTAAGGCTATTCCAAACCTTGATACATTTTAGCCTAGCTCATATGCAACGGGATTTCCAAATTGTGATATTCACACGAAGCCCACTCTAAATTCTAATTCCTCCTCCATTGTAGTTGTTGCCATAAATGGGAATGCCACAGAGATTTGAGATTTGTAAGGGATTATCCGCTAACTTGGGACTGAAAACAAAGTGTTGGTTGCGGAGGGTTACACTACCCCTTCCTTTGAAGGCTGTATTTATTTAGAGCTGAATGAATCCTCGACATTGAAGCTTTGGAGGGGAATGAGCAGGTCAAGGTCTCTCTCTCCCTTTCTCTCCCTCTCACAGGCCTGCCCTCTACGACAGTGTGTGTGTGTGTGTGTGTGTGTGTGTGTGTGTGTGTGTGTGTGTGTGTGTGTGTGTGTGTGTGTGCGTGCGTGCGTGTGTGTGCGTGTGACCCTGTAGTTTTGAGTTGGCTTCAGCCCAGTGCTTTTCTCCCCAGGAGGAGCGAGTAAAAAGTGTGAGAGCTCAGCAACGGAGCTGTGACCAGCTGGCCTCTGATTGGCCGTGTACCGACTCTCCTCTCTCTGCCCTTGAGACGAGATGTCACCCCCAATTGAGGCATATAGACCAGGGAGGGCGGACCTGGAGCGACAGTGACAGTAGGCAGAGTCAGTCCCAAGAGATTGTGATTATCATTCAAGTTCGCCAATTATCTCCATCTGAACTGTACTGTATGATTACAATCTAGAGTTGTTTGTTTTTTTCATGGCACAGTGTCTTGACAAAATGACAACCCTATCTTCAGTGGCTTTGGCAATGGCTCCTTGGCTTGGACTTATGGCTTGTCTCGTCAGAAACAGTGGGCTGCATTAGCAGTGAGTCAGAGATCGTCTAAAATTTAGACGACAAATTAAAAAGCGCTATATGAATGCACCATTTAGACTCTAAATGGTGCATTCATATAGCGCTTTTTAATTTGATCCAAATTGCTTTATATAGATCTTGTGCTTTACATTCACCCATTCACACACACATTCATACACCGATGGCGGAGGAAACAATGCAAGCCAAGGCACCAAACCTGCTCATCTGGAGCAATTAAGGTCAAGGACACATCAACACTAACTCTGGGGGAGCCCGGGATCAAACTGGGAACCTCACGGTTCCCATCCGTCTGCTCTTTCCTTGAGCCACTGCTGTCTAGTGTTTGTTCTCCTCAGAGATGGCCCATAATCCAACACTTAATTGCGGGAGCAATAAATACCCATGATCCTTATCTAGTCTACAGAGACCCCGTGTCTGACAGTGACAGAGGATATTATTTCTCCTGGATGTTAAACAAATTCTTCCTTTATGGACCTCGCATTTCTTAATCTCTCACAGGGGAATAATACAAGCAGTGAAGACGGCAGATACTTTTTCTTTTTCATATTGTTCTATACAGCCGATGTTCTTTTCAATTTGTACTGTGTAGTGTGTGTGATGTTTCTAAAACCTAGGCAGATTTTGCTGACTCAGGGAGACTTAATGGCAGGCACATTGAGAGAAAGGAGCCATATATGAGCTCAAATTATCTTTTCTTTCTATGTCAGTGTTTTGATGCTTGCCCTGCCAGGCCTACAATTACATCAGATTTACGTTGCTGTGGGAGAGAGGGAGTGTAAACAGTGTTTGGGAGCAGCTCGTCCCTTCACTGGCTTGTGGTGACACTTCTGTCATGCCAAGACAAGGAAAGGGCTTATCCTCCATGTCCTAATTAATCATCCGGTGACATTTCTGCAAGAGCGTTGTTTTTAAGATTTGCACATAATAGCGAGGAAACGGCCACAGAAACAGCCAGTACATAAGGGGAAGCAATGTGGTCAATTTGTCTAGACATTTATCCAGTGTTATTTAGAGATTTGCTGGAGTGGATAGAAGCCTGCCGTTGGAGGTTTCTCTTTACAAATTAGAGGATACACGGCGATGACGAGTATACAGTATGGAAAGAGGTTTAGGTTTTCAACGTTGCACTTCAGTCCAATAGAATTTAAATGTCTTTAACCCATTCAGGCCTGACGTCGAAAAAAAAAAGTTTTCTAAATCATGACAATTTTCTGAAAGATTTGAGGCACATTTTAACGATTTTTCAAAAATAGCAGACCTACAAGTTCATAGTGCGCCACTCGGTGGTGCGCTATGAGCTCGTAGATCTGCTATTTTTCAATAGCTAAATTATAACATAATGTATGTAACCACCAAAAAATGGGTTAAAGTTCACATTCACAGGGCGGCGGTGGCTCAGGGGTGGAGTGGCGGATGGTAACTGCAAGGTTGCCAGTTCGAACCCGGACGTCGAAGTGTCCTTGAGCAAGACACTGAACCCCTAAATGCTCCTGATGTGCTTGTTGGTGCCTTGCATGGGTGAATGTAATGCACAATCTATGTGAATCTTGGATAAAGGCGCTACGTATATAAATGCACCAATTTACCATTTATTCAAACTTCAAGGTGTTTATTTGTCGCTACGGCTCATCATAGCAACATTGCAGGGGGTGAAAGTCTTGCACTCTTGAGATGGGTGGCAGTTTCTGACGGCCTCGATCATTCTAGAGCTTCATTGTTTTTGCTGCGTGTCATGAGGAAGTAGGACCTAAACACGACCATTGTTTGCCTGAGGGCTGATGGGGCCACTTGTCCTTTCACCAGTGGCCTGTTTTGCATTCCCAATTTCCGTCAATTGAAATGGACAGAGAAGGCAAGTGTCCAGCATTGTGCTGATGATGATGATGAGTGGGCGATAAAAAATGTAGTGTCTTGCAGAGAAAGGGAGGATTGTAAATAGATGGGTACATTGTTTTTTGCCAGCCAAACAGAGAGGATGGAGTCGGCAGTCAGTGTTACAGAGGAAAACAAAAGTGGATTGTGACCGCAAGTTCACAACCATTAGGTAACCATTAGGTAACTTAATGTTCCTCATTAAGTTAAGTTTCACTTCAATCATTTGTCCCTGTGGGGGAAATCGTTCTCTGCATTTAACCCATCCTAACTGTTAGGACCAGTATGCTGTGCCCAGGGAGCAGCTCCAGCTCTGAAGCCAGCGCTGTAGACTCGGAGCACTGGCAGGACTGTCCTTATCTTGGATTTCCTTTTGTTGTGTGTGTGTGTGTGTGTGTGTGTGTGTGTGTGTGTGTGTGTGTGTGTGTGTGTGTGTGTGTGTGTGTGTGTGTGTGTGTGTGTGTGTGTGTGTGTGTGTGTGTGTGTGTGTGTGTGTGTGTGTGTGTGTGTGTGTGTGTGTGTGTGTGTGTGTGTGTGTGTGTGTGTGTGTGTGAGATCTGGAGCAGCCTTAGGAAATCCAGGTGATTGCAGGGAGAACTGAAAACTCGCCACACGCAGTACGACCCCAGTCGGGTTTGAAACTACCTTCTCACTGAGGCAACAGTGATATACACATTGATTAACTGTGGAACCATTACAGCCGATACTCTTCTCAGGGCCAGATTTTGCGAGAGTAAAAAAGGTGGGAAAATGTGTAATAGTTGTGACAAATATTAGCAACACAAATCTTGTATGGGAGTCCACTCCTTGGTACCAAATTGATTTGGTGGTCCTTGACTTGAACATGTTTGACAACCACTGGTTTAAACAACATTTAGGAAGGAAGCCCAAATAAACAACTACATTTTAGCAACTTAATAAAAACAAGACCAAAGTCGCTTATAATTAGCAGACATGGCAACACTGGTCCACACACAAAACATACAAATATGTGGCCTGAATCAGTGCTCCCACACAGTAGAGTCACGATGCTGCAAGTTGCAGCCGTGTGCGAGCTTCATTTTCCATCCACCAGCTGTTTAAAAACCAGGAAGTGACTCGATCCTGCTCTAAGCTGCATCTTGCATCTTCGTGACTCTACTGTGTGGGAGTACCCACTACCCAATCTCTCTCACCTGATGAAAGAGTGAAAAGCAGCTGGCGGCCTCTGCCTTCCAGAGATTTGGTGTCCGTCTGGGGTAAGAGAGCGAAGGAAAGGCAGGTTTTAACTGAAGCTGTTATTGGCTTCCTGCAGCAGTGTCAAGGAAAGTTCATCACCTTACACGCGAACCGACTCACTTTGCTTCCTTTTCTAGTCATTTAATTATGATTAATATCCCGGAACTCTCACCTGGCAGGAAATGAGCTTTTTGTCAGAGATGGCCCTTGGTTGGCCTATAATGTACAGAATACCCCAAGACGAATGACCCAAAAAAGGGGGGGAAAAAAGCACTGTAGCGGTTGAGGCCCCTTAAAGCTAAACTGGATCATTGCCAAGTCATAGTGTGGGAAAAAAAGTTGATTCAATTAACTAATTGTAGAGTTCCTGATACGAATATCATGTTCCATTTTTGACACATTGCATTTTTGGGATGTTAACTGAAGTTTCACTTATTCTTGCCTAGTAAAGCCTGGGTAGAAATAATGTGTATTTGCAGAAAGTGACATACTAAAACAGCATTGTGTGTACATTGTGTTACATGTTGTACGCATGTACATCACATTTCTATGTTTTTGTGACTTCCAAAAACTGTAAATCACTGCTCTTATTTCTAAAATATGTAAATCACTCCCTGCTCTTAATTTACAAAATCTGTAAATCACTGCTATTATTTACAAAATCTGTAAATCACCACTCTTATCCCATTATGGCTCTTAATGTAACAAGAAGCTTTTCGTTGAGCCTACTGTATAATACATCTCTGCCAATATCCTCCTCCACCATGTTCCATGCTATAAGCGTGGCATTTTGCCCACAAGGATGCAGGAAATCATTCACAACAGCACATACTTTTCCCTGGTTTCTGTTGAAAGCTCTGCTTGCGCAGTCCTTATGAAGGGCTCCTTAAAGACGTGATCAACAATAGGCTCATAAAGGGGAAGTCATAAAGAAGCATTGTCCTTAAGAGAACAGAGAAAGTCAATTAGCAAAGTGAAGTTGCTGTTTAGTACCCCGATGAAGAGGACGCTCTTTTGCTACAGACTAGTGCTGAAGAGAGCTGGAAGACATTCCAAGGAGGCAATTAACTTTCTTTAGATTGCTCTGTGCCGGTTTGAAGGTCCTTCTAAAAATCATTGGTGTTTTAAAGCGTGGTTGCTGCAGTGCTAGTACCAAGGCTTCTATGTTTCCAGACAAGTTACTGTTTACAACAGTTTGCTCTTTTCTAAAGTTTACAACAGTAACGTGCTGCTGTCACAATGACCTTTGACCACACTAACCCCTGGCGTCCCTATTTTGGGCATGTCCATTACAGGTCAACATTTTCAAAATATGGGAAATCACAGACGCATTGTGGGCTTGTAGATCGGCTATTTTCACTAATTGACCTATAGCTAAGCCCCTCCCCAAACTGCTATGGTCCAATCACAGCTAGGCATAACATGGGTTAGAGTTAGACAAACCTCCACCAATAGTTTTCCTATAGTATATGATAAAACATTGTTTAAAAAAAGAAATGTCATGCACATTTTCAGGGCATATGACAGGCCTTGTTGACGGATTTGGAAGAGATTTTGAAGGTCTGGTTCCAAAAATGAGTATTTACTATTTAATGTGTAAAATCCATGACATTTACATTGGAATGAATGAGCCCGGCTGTAAAGTGTCCAAGTGGGAGTGTCTAAGTGGGAGAGGGTGGGGCTTAGCAATACGTGAATTGTCGTATGGCGAAGTATATAATCAGGCTTAAGTGGTTAACTCCACACTGGAATGTGGAAGCGGCCCTTCAAAATAACAGTTGAAAGACACAGTCGATCAGTTAGTTAACCGTTTTCTTTTATCTGGTGCGTTTCTGGCTTAAGCCTTTTGTCAGAGCAAGTTTAAACGAGTACACATAGTCGTATGGTCTCCACAGTATTTTACCCGGCACTTGGTACTAAAACACAGGGGTGAGGTGTTGTGATGGTCATGTCAAAGAAACAAGACCACACACACCCCTCTGGGCTCCTCTGTGGGAGTGCTGGATCGCTCTATGTCACATTTACATTCTGGATGCGCGCCGCCTCTGGTGCGTGAGCACTTTCCCAGATGCAGAAAAAGAAAAGAAAGAAATGTGCAGAGAATAATTCACAGTCAAGTCAAATTGTACACTTCCCCTGCTGCTAATATGAAAACAGTATCTGGGAATGGACCCACTACAGTGCTTCTTTGAGAATGATCAGCTAGGGCTCACTTTAATTTTTATTTTTTTATGTATCGTTGAGGATATTCAAGCCTTGTTATAATTTAGCTATTGAAAAATAGCAGATCTACAAGCTCATAGCGCCACCGAGTGGCGCGCTACGAGCTTGTAGTTCTGCTATTTTTTAAAAATCGTGAAAATGTGGCGCAAATTTGGAATATACTTTTTCAGAACAAACGTTTTTAACACAAATCTTTGCTTCTGGGGAGGTCCCTGGAACAACATATTTTCATACTGTATGTGGGTCGGAGGCCAATTACAGATCATTTCTGGGGGTCCTTGACATGAGATATTGAGTGATATAGGCCTAGAAACAGGTATTTCAGAAAACTGTCAGGATTTAGAAGATTTTTTTTCAGGCCTAAATGGGTTAATGCACTTTTCCCAGCTTTATTTTGAGTCATCTAAAAGGCATCAGTAGTACGGTACTTCTTTGGAAGGCTCATTCATGCTGTGTGCGAATGAGGATGTGTGTCGGTCTGTCCGTACCTCAGACATGACCACCCTTCTCCCGGGAGCATGTGCAAATGTGGGAAAGTAGCGTTAACACTCCGTTTTACAGCTGGCCTTCTCGTTTCAGAGGGACGGGGCAAGAGGGATCCCTTTCCTACTGTGATCGAATTTGCTTTTATGTGACGCTGCGTGGGTGGAAGCTGATGTTTCAAAGATCTAAGATTTATACGGTTAGGCTTCAGTGATGGGCCTCCATTCATTTATGAGTCATCGAACGGTGATTATTTCAACATTTTAGTCGTGTTTGCAACTTTGCGTTGAGAAGCTGAATTGAAGCTATTGGCCATGCTAATGAGTAATGACTCTAGTACCTATAGCCTTTGGTGATACGCTGTATTTGACTAGCACATGTGAGCTATAGGCATATCGCTGTCGGTTGTGCGGTCATGGCAACACCTTTAAATAAAGCCGGCTATGTAGTCACCGTGGCCATTCCGTTTTCCACTGTGTACTATGGAATAGGCCGCGATGACACACATTCATGACAGATACATTATCAGAGCTATTCTGGTCCCCGGCCTTCAGCTGCGCCTAGACGGCCTGTCTACATGGCCACATGGTGTGCCGTCACTGTCCGGCAGAGCCCTTGTATCTCCATAGTCCATTTTAAAAATAAATGATTCATAAACTAATGCCCTATTTTATACTTTGTCGGATGACAATGTTGAGCAAGCGTAGCCGATCTGCACGCTCACAATCCATTGCGTCACAACACATTGTGAGCTTGTAGATGTGTTGTTTTCGCTATTAAAACGTTGAAAATGTTCACCTACATGCCCCAAAACAGGTATGCCAGGTTTAACGTGGTTAATTCTGTCTGTGGGTTTTTATAAATATGATCCAGTCTAAAGGATTAACAAGAGCTTATGATGAAATCGTAACTACTTTGGAACTCCAAATCTCTATTTCCTAAAGAGTAAAAGTAATAGGTTTTGGACATACGAGGTTTCCACTCGACAGCGGTGGTGTGCTTCAGGGACTACCACAGCCGCGCCGCTGCAACGACTACTACAGGCTGTATATCATCAACAACAAAGCATAACTCTCTCTGTCAACTAGCTTTTAAAGGTCATAAAGAACGGAAAACGAAATGGTTCTTTTTTTTCGTACATGATTGGAAACTTGTCCACGGGGTATTTATGTTGTACGTTTAAAGGTGGAAAGGTTACGGAGCAGCTATAATTGTAGCTAATGCGCCATTTTCTACCTTTTGCTTTCTTTCACAGGGCACGATAGAGCAGTGGTTCCCAAACCTTTTCATGTGAAGGACCCCCAAATTGACACTAATCTAGCCCGCGGACCCCCATTTAATGGCATTTCTATCTCTGAGACCCCAATTTATATTGTAAATCAATGTTAATTTAACTCATAAGGGTCCATTTGGTTCCAGTCATTTAGCTGGGGACCCCCTGGAAGTTTGGAACTCCCTCAAGGACCCCCGGGGGTCCCTGGACCCCACTTTGAGAACCACTGCGATAGAGCGTCCCTGAATAGGGATCGTACATTACGTATGAGTTTTTATTGCAGCGGTGAATTATAGTTGTGAGGTATGTTGAGGGGGGGGTGGGGTGGTGGTGGTGGTGGTGGGGGGGGGGGGGTGAAAGAAGCTCCCTTGCTTGCTCTGTGTTCCTGAATTAGAGCCTTCAAATTCTAGACTCCATTTCATGGTTCTTTGCACCGGAGGCAGATTCCTTGAGAGCAGCAGCAGCAGCGGCGGACTACAGAAAGTAGATTTTCATTCACGGCTGAAAACACATTTGTTTTCACACATTTCTTCCCCACCACTGACTCGTCAAATTCAATAAACATGTTCACTGTGTTTCAGTGAGCGGAAGAAAACAAACAACAACAAAAAAAACTCACTGCCATAATTACAGTCGGTACATATGTGCAGTAATGACTCCCTGTTCTCTCTGAACAGTGGAAAATAAAGCAATCAAGTGTCCCTACAGGATGGAGAGTGACAAGAGAGCATCTGTCTGTGTCAGTATCCAGATTGTTTACACACACACACACACACACACACACACACACACACACACACACACACACACACACACACACACACACACTTTAACCATTTATTTATGTCCACACAGGATATGCATACAAGGACACATTAGAGTTACATCTGCAAAATCATGGTATGTGTTTTCATGATACAATAGGCATGTCACTCAGTACTCTATGGGTATAAGTAACAGCGTCTCCACCATATACTGTATATGACGGCTGCCAATTATAGCAGATACTTTACCAGCCCTTTTGCCTCCTTTTGGGCATCCCAAGTTGTTGGAACTCTCTAACAACCAGTCTGTGCGTATTCCCTAGGCTGCCAAATATAAAGACAAATAGTCTGCACCTATAGCCCAGCTCTGAGATGTTATGTAGAAGTGGTTGGTATTTTATGACCTTGGTCTTAAAGGCTTCCTCTAGGCTATAGTCAAAGGTGCAGGCTATCTCTAATACAGACACTTCTCTGGACTCTTCATCAACCACAACAATATCTGGTGTAGCTCTGAGATATCACAGAGGTGGAACATGGATGGGATAACCCTGGAATGTTTGTACATTCTCACTGTCCTTTGCTATGAGTTCCACTATTCTATCATGGCGTGCTATGTGCATTCCTATATGCATAACATCCATTCAATATGTGTAACAGTGTTTCAGTGATCTGTTCTGTGGCGTGGTGCAAGCAAGCAATGAGGGACCTGAGTGGTGGGGAACCAGATGGAAAGATTGGGTCTGGTGGGAAGGATTTATAATCTGGCCTTAACTGTGAATGTGATAATGTCCTCATTGAGTGCAGTGTTCTTAATGAATGCGTGTGAGACGGAGTGATCAGCATAGGGAAGACATGCAAGCTTCCCTTGGAGTTTCAGTCCAGTCCAGTGTTGTTGTTGTTGGTGCACACACACACACACACACACACACACACACACACACACACACACACACACACACACTGTATCTCTCCATCTATAGTACTAGACCTGTACGTGCCCGTCGGCCACCCCGTTGTCAACTTGTCATAGCACAGGTTTTAACTGTCTGTCTGTGTCCCACCCCTGTGACTGAAGAGGGCAAACTGACTGACTGTGACAAGTGGAATGGTTAAGTAATCAATTGTCAGGTGTGGGGGGCTGAGGCAGAGGCTAGAAATTGCACAGGTGATGGGACTTGGTCTCATTAGGCCCACTGGCAGAGCCTGACCAGAGCCTTTTGTGGTGGTTCTGGACAACCGTGGGTCCGACCGACTCGATACCGGGCACTGCACTCCCTGTGGTGGTGTGGAACGCATGTGTCGAATTTGAAGTCGGCGGGGCGAACGGTTCTCGAGTTACGTGCATTACACACTCACAGAGACGTGGTGCATTTATAGTAGGATGTCTCTTTCAACACACAACACACGGCCTCTCTCCTATCCAATTATCGGGAAATCACTGGACTATACCTTGAAACGAGGGGTCAGACAATATTGTACATACGGTACATACAGATGTCCAAACGTTTGTGTTTTTCTTGAGTGTGGTCATGCATGCATTAGCCATTGTCCGAGTGGACAGGTCTGTTCTTACACCCACACATGTAAACAGCAAACAGGGTCACGTGCTAACAGGTCCCTAGCAAAGGTTTCCATGGAGACCACTAGGACGGTATATTTTTAAATGAGATCCTATGTTTGCCCTGATGTCTGAGATCGTGCTCAATGGTTTGTGGGTCACTTAGATGTGACTTTCATGGGGTTAAATGTGTGTCAAAACGCATTAATGTTGCTTGCATGACTGACACGTGTAGAAATATACGTCCATTATGCTAATGTTATCTTATAAAACGTGACACACCTCCTTCTACTTCGGTGTATTACTGGCCCTGATCGCTGACTCCCCGGGCACTCGGTGTCAAATGGATGAAATAATCTCTTTCCTATGAAGATGCCGTTAAGAATGAGCAACGATGCTCTTCCCTGCAGAGCGATGGAGCTGAGCCGAGCTCCATAAATCAGTCGCTGAAGGCAAGGCAAGGCAGGGCAAGCATGCGCTGCATGTTGGCTTCCCTGAAGTTGAAGCGCACACATCAAGGAAGCCTGCCTGTGTAGGTAGTTTTGACAGGGCTGACCACATTAACCCTAGTAACCTTATTTTGGGTTAAGTTTTCTTTCTCCCAAAATAGCAAAAGTAGACGATGTACACAAGCTCGCAACACATCCCATCCCATTGATTTTGTTTTAAAATCTGTGATGATATTGAATTTTGTTGTTATTCTTCGTGTGATTGCATAGGGCCTAAATGGAAACAAGACCGCAAGGACCTTTTTTGGTGCTATGCCTTTTAGACTTTTCTGTCTAATAATAAACTATTCATTCAATCAATCATGATGCATCGTGTGAGCTTGTACTTCAGCTATTTCTGCTATTCGTTATAGAACATACAGTATATGCTATGGGCTTAAGTGGTTAAACAAATGCTACAACCCTAATTGTCCAAATGGCCAAAAGTGCCGTAAGCCATTTGCTGTGTGGCCCATAGTTTCTCGGATTGTGTTTAGCGATACAATATGCTGTGTAGAGAGAGTGAGTAAATCGTGATTGCGTTGGGCATGAGTGTTAGCGAGACAGATGTGTGTGTGTGTGTGTGTGTGTGTGTGTGTGTGTGTGTAATTACTTTGTCTGAAGCTGCTGCCAGCAAGGTATATGGAATGTAGCACAACCAGCCCCCTCAACCCCACTTATCCCTAATTGGTCCATTTCCAAGGCATCAGGGCAGGGCCGCGCTGAAGGCTTTGATCATCGGGGACCACACTAGTGTCGATATGTCCCTACCTGAGTGCTTTTGTAGTGGCTGTGCCTAGCAGGGGATTAAGCCGTAATAAAGCCAGCGAGTGTCTCTCTGCCTCTCTCTCTGGAGCCTGCCTGCGGCTCCGCATACCTGCATCTGAACCCTAATTACCTGGCAGTTAGTTCGTTCTCCAAAATACACCTAACTGTACAAGTGTGCATGTGCGCGTACACAAACACACACAATGCTCTGTACCACCTCTGTTATATAAATGCACCACAGGCATTTCATAGGTGTGCCTATGTGTGTTTACCAAACATTTATGGCCCTCCACCACATTCCAGTGCTAGATGCTGATCTGGGTTGGGAGGTCTGAGGAAGAGAGCTTGTGTGTGTGTGTGTGTGTGTGTGTGTGTGTGTGTGTGTGTGTGTGTGTGTGTGTGTGTGTGTGTGTGTGTGTGTGTGTGTGTGTGTGTGTGTGTGTGTGTGTGTGTGTGTGTGTGTGTGTGTGTGTGTGTGTGTGTGTGTGTGTGTGTGTGTGTGTGTGTGTGTGTGTGTGTGTGTGTGTGTGTGTGTGTGTGTGTGTGTGTGTGTGTGTGTGCGTGCGTGCGTGCACATATTGTTTGCAGGCACGGACTGGCACAGAAAATCGGCCCTGGCATTTGTGGTCTTCACCGGCCCAAAGACGCTACTATGACTTTTTTTATGACTTTTTCGTTTTGGCCCGGCCCCATGACTGTGCCCAGCCCTTCTGGCGTCTGCCAGAATTTTTATACTGTCCAATCCGGGGCATTAATTGTGTATATAATGCAATTCATACTTTGCACATTTATGTACAGTTTGTGTGCATTCTTAGCCATGCAGAGCACAAGCAACCTCTCAACTGCTGCGCAGAAGATATAAGTAAATTATACGGACAAAATGATCAGTGTTGTTTCCAACACAGTGCTTACTGAGGTTGAGTGACTGAAGGCTCTGCTGACCCAAGCAGGTTCGTCCAAAGGGGGGCGCTGGCTGCACTGCCAGACAGCTACAGTTATCATTAGTGGATGCGTCTGGACGTGTACACACCGTGAAAGGCTGGAGTTCTTTCGACTAATTGATGCTTCTTGACCTCCATGCATGTCAGGGTTAATTGCCTTATTCACTGCGTGTTAATTACTCAGCCCAGTGCTTCGTTTTATACAATGCGAGAAACTCCAGCTGTGAATACAGTCAGTGGCTGTGACTGTACTGTATTTTCTGCTGATTTCTGACCCGACATGTTCCTTCTGTTCAGTTAAGAGTATTAGTAAATGAGAGCTCCTGAGTGATTCCCCCCTGGATTCTCCTGGATTCTCTCTTTGACGCACTTTCAATCATGCGTTATTTTCTGGATACAAAACATAGAGATGTGAAAGTATGGCACAGCTCAAAAATAAATTCAGTCCAACTCCAATCAAGCTTTCATGATACAGCTGCAACATTGAAGGACCCTTGTGTGTCTGAGCTTGAGTCGGTATCTGAGGTCACTCTGTGCGAGTGATTAGGACGTGGACTCGGTCGGTCTCGATGCGGTGTCATCTGCCGGGGAGGGGGGGTTTAACCTCAAAACCACTATCTTGATGTCAGCAGATCTTTTTTTGAGCGGTGCCATGCCAAACCAACCCCCGTTTATTTTAATGGCTCTTGGGATTTGTTTCTTAAGGGTAGGAATTCTCTCAGCGCTAATGTGGAAATGCATCGTCGTGCCGTGTCTCTCCTTCTGGTTCCAGTGCATTTTTGACATGCTGGGGTCTGGTCTTCAGGGGTTTGACATGCTGGGGTCTGGTCTTCAGGGGTTTGACATGCTGGGGTCTGGTCTTCAGGGGTTTGACATGCTGGGGTCTGGTCTTCAGGGGTTTGACATGCTGGGGTCTGGTCTTCAGGGGTTTGACATGCTGGGGTCTGGTCTTCAGGGGTTTGACATGCTGGGGTCTGGTCTTCAGGGGTTTGACATGCTGGGGTCTGGTCTTCAGGGTTTTGGCAATGTGGTCTTAGTGCCCACGGATCATTCCGACCTCGGCATAGACTCGGGTTTGGAGTTGCGTGTCTCTCGCTGTTGACCGTGGCTTGAGTCAAGTGTGTGAACAAAGACATCAACGTGCTCGGTGGCTCGGTCTAAATAGTGAACTCGGTCATCAAGTTGTTTTGTCATCGTGTCTTGGTATGATATTCACCAAAAGCCACTCCCCTTTTGCAGACCTGTGCATGTTACAAGTGTTTTTGTGGAAATATTATAATCTATAATATGATATAAGCTTATTTTAAAGGCTTTTCCAATTTTCGACTTCATTTTCGTGTATCTAATGTATGAGATACAACACGTCAGTGCTCAGCGCGGCTCAACGCCGGCTTTCCCTTGCAAATAGGGTTTGTTTGCTCTTGGGCCAGATAACCCCTGCTAAGTGACAACAGAGTGATAATCTGGTACTAACGAGTGGTAGTCACGGCCTTTGGTGGCAGTGGAAGTGTGGTTAATCTGGTATAACCTCCTTGCTCTGCCCCAGTAGGGATTAGGGTTGATGTCATCCCCCTCTGACGCCGCCGCACAAACAGCCAAACAATGAGCTGGCAGACTGACAGCTCCCCGGCCCAGCCTAGGTCTAGGGGAGAGGGTTCTCTGTCTCTGCTCCACCAAACAACCACGCCCAGTTTGAGCTCTTTCCAGGTTACTACAGACAGGCCGAAAGACAGGCAGCCTGGTTGACGTACCAATACGTAGAGATACTATAAAGATCATCATCATCATCATCATCATTCGAGTGCCCTCGAGATCTGGAAATGTAGACAAAGACTGATGGTCAGGCATAACAGACAGACAGACAGACAGACAGACAGACAGACAGACAGACAGACAGACAGACAGACAGACAGACAGACAGACAGACAGACAGACAGACAGACAGACAGAAAAACAGTTGGCTGAGAGACGGATATAGGCTGAATCTTTATATTCATATGTGCTGATATTCTGTATGCCTTTTATTATGCCTGTTCATGATTACGTTGCCTTTGATGTGGAGTCAGTTACATTCACTGTATGCTCCACATATACACATATTTCCTGCGCAAAAGAACAGCTTAAAACAGGGGGGACCATAATAACATTTTGATTACTGCGTTTCATTCTCCGTGCAACAGTTAAAGTAACTGATAAGGAAACATAACCTATGCCATGAATGGCAGCATGGGAACACTTGGCACCGAGTGGCCCCTCTCAGGAGGGACCGTATTGTGGCATGGGTCTTTGTTATGGTCACTTAGCGTTGTCCATTGCCTGGAGGGAAGGGAGAAAAAAAAGATTCCCAGAGACCCAGAAGAGAACACACTGTCATTCCAGGACAATGGGGCTGCGAGGCCAGCCGTCTCTCCTCCCCGCAGTCCCCTGCAGCTTTGCTCCCCGTCCACTCCATTTATGGCACGGTGTTGCATGTAAGACTGGGGCCACCTTCACCCCCTCCTCAACTGCACCAACAGGCCTCTCTCTCCCAAACTCTAGCAGGCCAATGACCTCAAATGCCAACTGGTCACTTTTACCCTTAGGAGGGGACACCCCCCACAGGGAGCAAGCGAGCAGTTGTAACAACAGATGAACAAGAATCCATGGCCTTGCTGATATTTTCCTGGATCATACTGATTTCTCTGACGATTGTAATCTGATTTGTTTGGGAAGCACGGTACAATGCAGCGGTCGTCAGGGTATAGTGATTATGTGCAGAGACGGTCTTCATTGAAATGCAGGCATCCCACAGCTGGGCCTATGTCTATTGTTATGTAAAAATGGCCATTTATATTTTACAATAATTATGCTTGGAATGAGGATTCTGGTTGGGCTTTTTGTGGACATGATATCGAAAATAGAAAAGGGACGACATTTCTGTAAATATGTTGACAGTGTTTCCTTTCATGTCTCTTTTATCCTCTTTTGAATATAATTTGCCTTGGCATAAGTGTGCATGTGCACACACGGATGTCACAGACACAGGCAAGCCAGCTATTCCTCTATTCGTTGTACAATCAGCTGTGCGTTTTTGCATTGCAGACAAGTCTAGACTTCTCTGTTTCACCAAACAGACACATCTGGGGCAGATGTACTGTACCTACTTATTTCCTGAACGGTTGTTTGGGCTGGAAGCAAGCCTGCCTCACCAATCCTGTGATTATTATCCTAGTAATAATCCTACAGAATCATAATAGAGCGCATGCATTTGCTACTCAAGTGTTCTTATTGTTGATTAGAACCGGCTTGCTCCTGTAATGCCAATCAGCATATTGTTAATGAAGCCTCTTCACTAGGGAAGAGTCTGAGAGGGCTTTTTGTTTGGAGTCTGTGTAGAGGTGACTGTCGTGTTTGTTTCAGTCATGAAAGGTCTGCTGTTTACATAAGCTGATGGAATGGTGAAGAATTCCCCATGCTGCTTGACTCTCAGGGACCTAGCTCACAGCCTCCGGGCATGCACTCTTAAACTCGTAAACTTCTTGTCGGCAAATTTGTTCTTCGTCTATTGATCGTAAACCAGTGTGTCTGAAGTTACCTCCGCGATCTCTGTACGAGCCACTGAGCCTCAGGGCTACACAGAGCAGGGTCTTTTCCTTATGGAGAGTTTAAAAAGATAAGAACGTTCTAGTCTGCATTTATCTAAATAGTCTAATATTTAATCCTAATGCAGTATCTCTATTTGTCTTTAAATTAACAGCACTGTAGATTTGATTGAAATGCTTTCGCAGAACTGTTCACCTCATCATTTGATGAATTGAACAATGTGGACCCTGTTGTAAACAAGTGTAATGCTTAATTGGGTCGTCCACTCACAGTTGACAGTCTTTGTATTGAGTTTGTGCTTAAAATGTACTGTAAATTCTACAAACTGTTAATAAATATTTCAATCAATCAATCAATCAATCAATCAATCAATCCATAATAAATGTACAGTATATTGTAGCAGTAGCAAAACCATTGCACTACAGTGCTGAGGGAGGCGTCTTTTCCTATCTGCAGCCCAAATACTGAATTATTATGCTGTCATTGTAAATCTTAATAACAGCAGTAACCCCCCCACCCCCATCTGCCTGTGTGTAGAGTCAGTCTGTGTATAGTGGCTCCCACAAATGCATCTCAATTTTTAAATGCATACTATTGCATTGATTCTTTGCATACAATACTGTATACTGTACATGGATACTAGTGTGAAGTGCACATCTCACAGATGGATAATATTTAGAAGTGCAGTATGTCTTAGATTCTCGAGTATGTTTGAATCATGTTGTGGCTTTATGACTTTATATATTTTTATTTTTTTATATACTGCAATCATGCCTACTGGAAATTATTTATATCTTGTTTTAATGTCTTTATTGTATTTTATATAGGTAGAGGCCTTTTATAAGGGCTTCTTGCCTCCTCCTGGCACTTTCCCTTTTTTATTTTCATGCTTTAATGTATTGCTCTATACTGTGCTCAAATCAAATCAAATGAAATCAGTAGGAACCAATGACCATGCACCTTCACCTACACTACAGTTTGTTTGCTATGATGACTGATTAGAATTGCCAGCCTCGGTCATTTTATATGGACCCCAGGAAGATTAGCTGTCGCCCCGGCATCAGCTAATGGGTATCCATTCAATAAACAATTAACATAATAATTACTGTATCTTACCATTGCTAGTCTCTCTTTGTTTTTACTGGTTCTACAATGTTGTAACCACCATTTTACTACTGTACTGTAAGTACGAGTACAGGTAATACAAATCTTGGATCTTTATTATAAACCTTGTCTTTCCCGGCTGTTGTCCTTTGAGAACAGTGACTAAATGTAGTGGCACTGGTCAGTAGATTTAGATTGACCTGTGCGTGTCTCTTAAATCCAGATGCAGATTATTTGCCTGGCTGCATTGAGGCTACTGCCACAGAGCATATTTCCCACCTAGTCAGCATTCTGCCCCCTCCCCTCCCAGAGGTGGGAACTCTCTATCCTGGGATGCTTATCACAAGGAGACAAAGTGTGACAAAGCTTTTTATAGAGGACCCCAGCAGATGTGAGGAGAGAATGGGAGTGAAAGGGACAAGGAGGGGGAGAAAGCATGGTTGAAATATTTACAGAAGTTGTAATAGGGCAGCTGTCACATGTGACAGCAAGTGCCAAGTGCGTTGTTGGAGCAATGCTGTGACACTTTGGCTTTTGTACACCCAACTCGTATCAATAGCTGAGAAGTGGGGCAAGCTCGGGAGCCTTCAAATGTGTTTCGTCATCCTATTATGAGTATGACCCCATGTATGAAGTATTTGTTCCTTTGAGACTTGAACCTTCCAGTTTCTAATTTATCAAACACAATCCTAAAGAACGTTTTGTGGGGCTGTTGCAGAGTTTAGGCCAACATTTACTGTTATAGTATTTTGATTGGATATAGCATTATTCTCTACGCTATTTAACCAAGATAAGATGTCTGTGGGTTGTTTGAGGACAGAGAGCATCATTAGAGCTCTAAAGAGTTCTTAAAAAAAACCCCCAAAGCAAAGAGTCTTTTAGAGTCCAAAAGGCTCTAGTCTACATTCATAGTCTCAGCCGTTTGGGAACCGGAAGGTTCTCCGTTCGATCCTTGGCTTCTTCTGTCGAACTGTCCTTAAACAAGACACTTAAAGCCCATTTTGGGCGGAAACCCATTTTGGTGTTAGCATTATGCTATGCTTTAGCTATTGAAAAATAGCCGAGTGGCGCGCTACAAGCTTGTAGGTCTGCTATTTTTGAAAAATCGAAGAACGACTGACATGGAAACATGGCTTTTTCAGAAAACTGTCAGGATTTAGATGACATTTATAGAATCGTTCCCAGGTCAAAATGGGTTAAAGCCCTATACTGTACAACTGATGAGCAGGTTGGTAACTTGCATGGTTTCCTCCACCATCAGTGTGTGAATGTGTGTGTCAATGGGTGAATGTAAGTACATTGTGAAGAGCTTGTGGTTATAATGGCGGGGCCTGTGACCTTGAAAATCCGGAGGGCCAGTGGCAAATTTCTCTCTCTACCCCTGCACACCGTTAGCAGGGCTAAAGATTCATATTATTAAGCCTCGGCTACCTAAGAGACACATTGTGTTCTCTGATACCATTTACTTCACTTGTCCCCTTACTGAAAAGCAGCATGGATTTATTTTGTAACCCTCACCCTCATGCTCACTACTCATTCAAAGCCAACTCATTATGGGATGTCAAGGCTACCGTTCTCTCTTGCTTTTTCGGGGCACTGGATGTGTGTTGCTGTGCGACCGTAATTGGTTGCCACGGCAACGTGCCGGAGCGGCCAGCGGAGTGCTTTTGGTGGCGTGGCGTGTCGTGCCATGATCTGGTGGACAAAGGGTCTGGCGATGGCCATCAGCGACATGCCCGCTGTAGTCATCACAATGACGGAGATCAGCTCCTCTCACTTGCTTAGTGCTGCCGCCTGAGTGTCATTTATTGACAGGCAGTCGGGGCTTTGCTTCAGGCGCTGTAATAATGTGTGCTTCTATAAGTCCTAACACATGGGTGGGGGGGGTGTAATTCTCCCTGGATGACTTCTCATTTGCAGGGCATTCCAGGTCGCACCTAATAAAAGGCCGTTTGAGACGGGGAGCGAGTGACGCAGGCGAGAACGCCTGGATCGGCGACGCATCTGGTCATGAGAGGCGCGGGACGCACAAAAGCTGTCCGCGGTCCAGGTCTAGTCGCCTGCGGATGCACAAATAACATAAGGGAGCACAAAGCTAAATATGCTTGCGTAATCGCCCCTCAACTTCTTTGCGCGTCCAAAATAAACGCACGCCTCTCATTGAAAATGTATCGCTCCCCGTCTGAAAAGGATTGGAAAGTGGCGATGCTGAAGTTTGAATCTAAAATAAATAGATCATGATTTACTTGAACTGGATTGAGTGTGTGTGGGCTTTAGGTTCTATAATCTCTTGCCGTCACCCCATTTCTCTGGGACATGTGAAGCCTTGAGCAGTATGCATTACTATTCTTGATGAAGAGCCTTGGGTCATTCAATCCTATACAGGCCTGGTCTCAGGCATGTCCTTTAGGAATAGCCTGAGTCAGCTGGCCCAGGCATGCCTGGGGGCTCTCAGCTGCTAATGCGCTCCTAACCATGTGTCACATATCCCCCTGCTGAAGGTCAAAGGTGGAGGAGGATCGCTCGTCAGGCCGCCGCGGAGGCGGAAAGGCTCCACGGCGGAGGGGAAGTGCGGCGTGTGCTGTGTGAAATGAGCCCCCCGCCCGGGGGGTTCAGAGCACGCCCGGCCACCTTTTCCACAGACACAGGAAGTTATCATTAATACGCAGCTATCCTGTGTGTGTGTGTGTGTGTTGGGGAATGGGTGGGGACTGCATGCGAGAACGAGAAGACCAGAGATGTTTTTCTACTCGTGTCTCTGTTGTCCAGGGGAGCGGACGGGGGGGGATCCTGAGGGAGCAGGATTCATTAGTTTGACCACAGTCAGACCATTAAAGTAGCAAAACACACATCATGCGAAACCTTTTCTTTCCTAAATAATAGCAGGCTAGCAGAGTAGACTGAACATTTCTTAAGGGGAAAAAAGTGTTCAGGAGCATCATTAGTCTTCATGAACATATTTTGTTATTCGTGTTTCAAAAATGGCTGATTATACTAATCAAATTGTTTTCTCTTTTTCCTCCTCCTTTTTGGCGCTGACCATGATGGCAACCTCATTCTCACATAAAGGTAAGAGACTTCAGCAATGCCACACACAGTAATGCCACAAGCATGATGAGACACACTGTGCTATGTATGATGCCTGTGTTTCTCGCTGGTTTTGCTGCCACTGAAACCAGTATGCCAAAGTCAGATGGCCTGGAAATGTTTTTATTTTTTGAGGGGCGACCCTCTTCCCCCTTTGCCTGTAAACAACAACAATCCTTTGCCCCAGGATAAGTTTGGCCTGAGCTGAGAAGCCAAATGCAATGTGGGTCACGGGAGAGGGAGAGAGGGAGAGAGATAGAGAGTGACTTGAGCTATGCATTACAGATACATTTCATACAGTAGATACATTCTTCTAAAATCAACAGACTGGCTTCATGTCCTAACATAGCGCTGTCTGACTGTGCTGTTCAACACCCCAGATTCTTCGTTATATATTTCAAATTTGGTGTATGTTCCATCCAAGGAGACGTGCACTTTGCAACCGAGGCACAATTTGCCTCAATTATAACAAGTCTGTGTCTTTTGTTTTTGTGCTTAATTCGTCCATTCATCTACTTAAAATAAGTAGAAAAGGCTGCCTCTTCATTATAATTACAGTACAACTATGCAGGAATGGTAAACTGCTTTTATTTTCCTCTGCTGGCTAGCGTACCAGCTTCATCGGCTCTATTGTGTGTATGTTCCCGCTGACCCCCCCCCTCCCCTCCCCTCTTCTTCCCTCTCTCTTTCCCGTAGCAAAAGAAAACACGCTGACAGAGGCTCTTTGTTAACACATAGAAGAAAGAGAGATGAGTCTAGGTCATACTGCCAGATTAGTACACATTGAAATCCTATAGGAAAGGTCATTTACATAGTGCTGCTAAAATCCACTCGTGACCTCATTCACGACCCCCATAGAGTACCCAACTCTGACGTCAAAACAAGTCCCCTGGGTCATGAGGATTTGTTTCCCCATTTGAAAATAATTATTTTTTTAATAATAATAACTATGCTCTTATATTAAGTGAGGGTGTAGCTTTGACGTCAGGCCTTCCTTCGGTACGCTATTCAGGATCTGGACACACTCCACTCCAGCCAGACTGTTCGGTAAACAAACAGAGGGCCATGCGTTTGATATGTGACGACTGTGACTGGAGGATTTGTAGGAAACTGTTGTTGAATTGTGGATTCCGTAGCTTGTTGTGACGGGACTAGAAATGTCTGTCTTCCAGCTGATCTGAGGTCAGACTGTTAACCGAGTGTCACTCATATGTGTGATGTTTACTCCAAGGATCGCAGGCTGACCCCAGCACATTTTTAAATGAACACCCAGTGTGTGCAAAGGCAGTTCGGGCTCAGGCTAGACTCAGACTTTTTTGTTTTTGGTGTGGTTTATTTTCCTACAATGAGGTAAAGAATGGGGAGATGACTAATGCCACTTTGGGGAAAGAGCGATAACTCTGTGGGAATCAAGCTGGCTATAAGCTTAGTTTACATAAAGAATCTTGTCTTGCGCACCGGCAGATCTGAGTAATTAAGCAATGAACAAAAGTGCTTTAGCTTGAACTAACATACCCAGTCATTACACTAATGCTCACATACCAAGCTAACTAACTAACATACCCAGTAATTACACTAAGCCGTTGCCGGCTGGTAGAATGTATAAATAGTCATTAGTGATTTAGTGTGTTTTTAAAACTAAAATGTTTTCTTTTTTATGACTAACAAATGATAAACATAACACAGCTATGTTTTCGTACTAGAGTTTAGTTTTAGTTTTTGTCCCCACCATAGAAAATATGTGTTTGATTGATCAAGACTTTATACTTCGCATGCCACTGTCGCGCACCAGAAACACAGATCTAGCAGCTCAGAACACATCGCACCATGACGCATTCTGAGCTTGTAGATCGGCTATTTTCGGCGTGCAACACAATGCGCAACAGTGATAAACAAGGCCTATAACTGCCATTCTCCACCGACTCTCTTGATGCTCCTGACACCCCTAATCCCATTGAACCCATGGGAGGCATCCATCTCGCACAGCTGTAGGTCACAGTAAACAAGAATCTCAGCACTGCACGGCACGGCCGTATCGGACCGTGGCGAGGATGTCTCTGTGCCATATCAGTCGTAGTGGAATTGGGGACGGGGGGAGCCATGCTTCTCAGGCGTCCGCTCTAATCTCTCAGCTTGCAGCGTGATGAATTGGAAGTGGTATTAGTGTGGAGGCAATATGTTGCCTACCTGCAGAGCAGCGGGGAGTGTTGTTGTCATCGGTGGAATTACAGCTACATGTCTTGTTGTGAAACACGGCACACCTCTGTATTGATTTGCTATAGCTTCTGAGATGGGGGATCCTGGACGCATTAATGCAAATGCATGCAGGGCACACCTGTACACACACACACACACACACACACACACACGCACGCGCGCACGCACGTGCGCGCACACACACACACACACACACACACACACACACACACACACACACACACACACACACACACACACACACACACACACACACACACACACACACACACACACACACACACACAGAGCAGTCTGCTCCGAGCTGCACCGGGTGACTACCAAGGGATCAAGCATCTCTGACTCTACCTTCTTGTTTGTCTGTAAAGAATTGTGAGGTAGGAAGGAAGTCGAAGAAAACATATGTATAGGAGAAATGTAGAACAAGGGAAGTGTTAGGCCTAATTGTACATTTAGAACAGTGCTGTATTGTTTACGGGTGTCGTTCTTTGCTACAGGGGAATTGTGTGCAGTTCACTGAAGGGCAAACAAGATGCCTCAAGTGTAGGACAAATCTCAAGTTCACTGTGGAATTGTTTTTGGGTGACTGCATTTATTTACAACTCAAAGATATAGCATGAAAGGGATATTATGCTGGAGAGAACTCATGACTGTGGCCACCCCTCAGTCATCCATTTGAACATATTTTTTGTTTTCTTTTTCTTTGCTGTTTATTCATTTCCAATTCCCCCCCCCCCCCCCCCCCTGTACTGCAGTCCCTGTCAGCGAGGAGGTTCTCACTTTTATACTTTAGTTATCAAACAGTGTTGATTTCGTCGACTAAAACTAAGACGAAAAATGTTCGTCGACTACCTTTTTCCACAGATGAAAACTAAATGGAAACTAAATGAAAACTAAGCTATGATGACAAACAAATTTCGTCAACAAATAAAAACTAGAATAAAATGTTAGGAAGGGACTAGTGGAGGACAATAGATCCAGTATAAGTCATTTTACACTCTGTTGCATGATGAAAATGGCAGATCTACAAGCACACAACGCTTGTAGATTTGCTATTTTCAGCAAGTGTAAAATCAGCCATTACAACCGCCAAAATACATTTTAGTCGGCTAAATCATTATGATATCGACTAAAACATTCCAGGTGATTAAAATGTGACTAAAACTAAACGAAAACTATTCAAGAGACTTTGACTAAAACTAAAATCAAAATTTGCTGCCGAAAACAACGCTGTTTACCAAACCAACAGAACAAGCCCACCCCCCAAGATCACAGGTGACTGGTAGTGCAGCAACGGAGAAACAATCTCCTGCCAGCCTCCCACCTGTGAAACAACGCTGCCAATCGCGTTCAGCTGGAGTGCCCTGCCAAGCCGCAGGCACAGCTACTGGTTATCCAACGTGGGCCTCTGTCCTCTGGTGGGCGAGCGCTTCACCTCTACGGCAACCAGAACTCAGCAGGATCCCATTATCTTGTCCTGGGTTTCTTCTTCTCCTCCAGCTACGCATGCCAAAAGTTGCTGCTAGCTTTATTTATATACACTGGATTTCAAGTCCACCACACGTGATCTGTCCTCCTCGCTCTGCTAAGCCATGAAAAGCAAAGCGATCTACAGTAGTATACTGTGATGGTTCACTTCCATACACTTCGGAGAATAACTTCCCATTCATTTGTATTGCTACATACTTACCTTCACTGTAAAATCCTGTGAGTGTTCATTTAACTCTAAAAGTGTCTATTTGTTCACATTGGTACACGCTTGGAGTTACAGTACACGCTGATAAACTAACACTGAGGATTTGACTGTGTACTTGGTTGGCCTCTGCTGGGCTTAAAAAAATAAAAGAACAGAAAAAGCCATGACTGGACTGGTATAGCATAAGGAGAACAGTCATGTTCCCTTCCAGTCTTAGTGTCTGTCAAGCCAATGACTGTCTGGGAGACACACATGGTCTCCTGTCAAGTCCATGACAAAGCCTTACGCCTTTCAACCCTGAGAGGGACCCTTTGCCAAGTTCTGACAGCTAGAGCAGTGGTATCATTTAAGCAGGGAGTTAAATGATATTTAGGAACCAAATGGACCCTTATGGGTCTGTAACTCAGAGTGTACAAATGCGTATTTGGGTCCCAGAGATAGAAATGCGATTGAATGGGGCGCCGTAGCCTAATTCACGCCAAACCGGGGGCCCTAGAGCCGTAAAAATCTTCTCTTATGGGGGTCCTTTGCATGTATTTTCAAATGGGGGTCCGCCAGGCTAATGAGTATCATTTTTGGGGGTCCTTGACATGTAAAAGTTTGGGAACCACTGAGCTAGAGGAGCTGAGCCCAGGATTCTCTGAGGTAGTGGAGTTTAAAATCACCCCCGTTACGCTTCTCATTAATGGCCGTTGCTGTTTGCTGTGGACTCTGACTTCATTATGGTAGATTTTCTCAGAGAACCACTGTGCATGATGACCTTAAAATGATTAAATTATGGGGCTGGGCTATATACCCTCGCCTTTTTTCTCCTGTAGGGATGAAAACAAGACACGTGTGTGTGTGTGTGTGTGTGTGTGTGTGTGTGTGTGTGTGTGTGTGTGTGTGGTTTATGAACTCTTGTACGTGTGTGTGTGCACTTTTGTTTTTCATTTATGTGTTGTAAATAAATGGTCAATGGTGCATTTTTATAGTCCTTTATCAATTAAATTCAAAGGAGCTAAAGTGTGTGTGTGTGTGTGTGTGTGTGTGTGTGTGTGTGTGTGTGTGTGTGTAAAAGCAGCAGCTCTGTTTACATGTATAGTAGGCCTAGAGGTCTACTCGATACAGGCAGTAGTCCTTAGGGTGGTTGTATTCCATTGACTAACTTTCTTTTATCGCAACATACACAAATGCTGCTGCTGTGTTCGCACATTGTTGTATTTCTCCCAACAGGTATGGGAGTTTTTTGTCGTCCAAAGTGCAATACATCATCGGGAGCAGTTATGGCTTCCGTTTCTTGTTCAAGAACACTTCGACACTAACTTAGGGGGAGCCGGGGATCGAACCGAGAACCTTCTGATTCCCAAGTGGACGCTCTACCTCCTGAGTCACAGCTGCCCCAAATCAAGTTCTGTTCTGTGATCTAACGAGTAGCTGCGTTTCGTCTCATTTGTTTTTGAGCTGTCTACCTGTACAGTTGCACTCTTTTGCACAAAATTATATTGCAAATTAGGCTTGTTGACAATACTGTCACCTGTTTGCTTAAATCAAAGAACAATTTAAATGGCTCAACACTATTCATTTCACAAGTTTCTCCAAATTCAACACACATTTTCACAACTGCAGTCTCAAAATGATTCAACCTCTTCACGACAAAAGTATTTAGTGGATTATCCTTTGGCATTGGTTGTTATTATGACCTGCGGGTAAACGTGACGAATAGCCAGACCCCAGCTTCTGGCAGCGTTCCCAGGGAGCCCGTTCCTCACATGCACATGACCTCCAGTTCACTAATGTTCTTGGGTTTGTGTATTGCAACCGCCATCTTCAAACCCCACCAGAGATTTTCCACGGGGTTCAAGTCAAGGGACTGTGACGGCCACTCTAGAAGCCAAGGGTCTCCTGTTTGCATGATTTTAATTTTTGAATGTGGAGCCCAGGCAGTTGAAGTGGAAGGTTATAATAATAACCACTGTGTCTCCTGCTGTCATGTCTAGTGTGTCACTGTGTGTCACTGTTATGTTCATCAATATGCTTTATGAAAGGTTAGCACAAAACCTTTCTAAATGCAGTGACATTTCTCACATTTTGAGTAACAAAACATTCAAACGACTGGAAGCACTTTATTAAATTACACTTCAAAGTCATTGAGAAACTACATTAATAGATTTGCGCATTCAATTGATTTAGACAGATCCCTCTTTTACAACAGAACACTAATGGAGGTTTTAATCACTAGCGATTGAAGATCCTGCCGGGACTAAACTAGCCGCTGCCTTAATCTAGACCGAGGACAGCTTCTGTGCTCTACTTTGATGTTTCCTCACACTTCAAACTGTGGCAGCAGTAATGGCTTTGTAGACAACTATACAGTATATAATATTTTTTGCATTCGTATGAAGATAAATTTGACATAGTGTAGGTAAGAAGCCACATATTAAATTCTACAGAAAAAATAACTAGACGGTAAAACACTTTTCACATTTGGGTTGAAGGGATTCAACATACTGCAAATTAGTATAGATTCAATTCCAGACACAATTAAACAGGACATTAACATCACCAAGCCACTGATAACTAGAAAGGTCGCAATCTTTCAAAATTGCAAAGTGTGGTTGCCACAGTCTCTTACATAGTCCCCTCCCACTAATTTTGCCAGCCAATTACAATGTCACGTCACCCCTGTGATCATGCATAACTACTTCGGATGAGATTTATCTCCCAAAAATCATGTTTTTGCGACAAACGGTTACATTTCTCGCATTTGCGGCGCCACTATGAATGAAAATGGAATTGCTTTTGGAACTTGGTTGATTGAACCACCCGAGACATGCGATTCAAATTTGGAATGGATCGGACATTCCGTTCGTGATTTATGGCATTTTTTGTAAAATAGGCCCCTCCTACTATCTTCGGACGACAATTACGGCCGAACGATACGCACTACCAAAATTCTGCAGTTGGTGTTTTAATCGGATAGGTCCGGAGATCATGTGTGCCGATTTTGTGAGATTTGGACAAAATCTGTAGGAGGAGGAGCCAAAAGTGTGTTTTGGAGAAAATTCAAATTTGCAGGAATTTCTTTCCTGACAAAAATGGGCGTGTCCTATATGTGGAAATGCATCATGACCCAAGGAATCCATGGAAAAAGAAAATTTGATTTTACGACTTACGGTTCAAGAGTTATAGGGAAAACGTAAAGTGGGCTGTTATAGCGCCACCATGAGCCCGACTGATGTAATTCCTTTTCAATTAATTTTCATAATTATTATGAACCTCCCTCCCAAGTCTTGTAAATATGGCGCTTACGGTCTCCAATGGAAAAAAAATACTTACATTTAGTCTTCGATTTCCCCATTATAAGTCTATGGAGAACTAATTAATTAATATCAATTAAACTATACAACGGATCTCTTAGCAAAATACAAGCACACGATTCCCGATGAAGCCGGTCAATTTGACATTATAGCTCGAGTGTGTGCGGCAAAAACTCTTGGAGGAGTAGTGCGGCAAAGTATCGCTCATTTACAATAACAATAGTCTGGGCAACCACACTAATAACCAGGCAGGTGCACACATAGACATCAAAGGGGGCTTGGGCCCTAGCCCTTTTACACGTCTGTAAAAAGTGCCCTCTCCAAAATGCAAATGCCCCCTTTCCATGCCATACCACCCGAAGACAGCATTGAAGAGAATAGCTTTTTCCAAACTCTCCTGAACTTGGATGCAGCATCTTATGTTGAAAGAATTGCCCTCTCTGTGTAAAAATCTCCATTATTGACTTGATTGTGCTTAGTTCAGTGCGGTATCACGCATCATTGTGAGCTTGGAGATCGTCTATTTTCTATATTTCCCCCAAAAGAGTTCTTTTTTTTTTTTTTTTAATTTCAGCCCTGGCGCCTCTAATATTCTCCGCACGTCGTCCCCGATAATAATAACGCTGCATGTATTTTATGGATAATGATGTCTGGAATGCCATCATCATCATCATTATCTTGGGTAAATGGCTCAGAGAACTCTTCATTAGCTCACACCATGTCCTCCTCGGTGTGAAGTCACAGGAGGCTCCCTCAGTGACAACATGCATCACGTGCACCGGGCTTACAGTACAGTACATATGGCCTAATAGGCGTGTGATTTATAGCGTGGTCCAATCTATTTCAGTTTACCTGGCAATCAGACCGGGCCATAATTACAGGACGTATAGTGATGGATGGGTGCTCATCCGTAGATCAGAACTGAGTGTTGGTGAGTCAGCCTTTCCATTTTCCCCATACTACACAGCTTGAAACAAGGCTAATAGTGTTTACAGTTTCACTGTGCTTGCCGGGGGGGGGGGCTTACTGTCACGGGGCAGCCCGTGCCCTATACACATACACACTGATGGAGAACAGCGTACACGCCTAACAACTACACACAGCGGCTTCCTTTTTTTTTTGGAAATGACTGTGTGGTATTGTTGGTTCATGGACAGTGTTAACATCGTCGTATTTACCCAATGCATTTTACCCAATGCATGTTTGAACTACGTTTCTGATAGTGGTGTTAATCATGGGTCGTTGTGGTCACCTCACCTCATCAGTGCTGGCACTCCTCTCTAGATCGGAGGGTGCCAAGTATTGTAGAGGAGATGGGGTGTGTTGTCTGTCTGTCATTTAAGAGACATATTTTAATGGTCTTTTGAATATAATGATGAGGGAGACATGTAACTATATTGTGTTGTGTAACATCCTTTTGATAATAGGTCAGTCATAGGCTATGAGAACATGCTATGTACAGTAGTAGGATCCACTCACCTACTGTATAAGAGGCAGATGCAGTGATTGAGTTGGGCTTGGAGCAAAAAGCTGTAAGCACCTAGCTAGGGGAACGCTGCCAGGGTACATGTGTAAAGGTGTTGCCTGTTTAACAGTTTCTTATGGTTGTCTCCACCAGCCGAAGGCATGGGGAGAGAATGTTTTGTACTCTGTCCGTCTGTGTCTGTCCGTCTGCGTACAGTTAACCGGTCAATGCCAAACTGTGCACACACTCCCTGGATTCCAACAACGAACCCCTGCCCACAAAATGCCCCAAACGGCCTGTTATAGAGCCACCATGAGGCAGATTTTTGCAAAACACTTTTCTTTACATTACGTACAGATTTGATCCATACATCACGCAGATCGGCATACACTATCTCCATAGTCATGTGATCAACACGCATATGTCTGCTTTCCCATGTTCCTTTCCGATTGGCTAAGATTGCCTTCCAAAGTTTGCAGGATTGGTCCATTTTGAACAAAATAATTTGTCCGTGAAATTATGCACACACATTGCCACTAGGCAGAGGAAGAAATGCAACTTAGATGTTTACACCTATAACTGCACCGATCAGTGTACAACTTTGTATGCCACTACACGTTATTTATTTTGTGTAGTGTTTTTGCTTTCTATATTTTTGTCATGTCTTATTTAGATATTTGTTATTTAAGGCCTTCACTGTTTATATCCTGCACTAAAACTGTTGGTGGAAGCTGTGCAAACGTTGCATCTCTGGACTTGGCCTTGGCCATTCAGGCAACTTTACACTCACAATGTCCCATGTTCAGACTCAGTCCACACAAACTGAATTATAGTTTCCCTTACTTTTACCGAGTACAAATGAACCATTGTGTGTTAACCACTAAAGAAAGACCTATATAGTTGGAAATTAGCTTCTACTGTACTGTAGCTGCTAAATCTGGAATGTTTATCATCTACTCAGACTTATGTGAACTCCCCAGACAATTATTAAGTTGTAAGGAAGGAAAGAATAAGGCTCCCTAAAAATATATTAAAAATAAATGAAAACACACATGCACACACACACACACACACACACACACACACACACACACACACACACACACACACACACACACACACACACACACACACACACACACACAATTTCAATTCAAAGGGCTTTATTGGCATGAGAAAACATACGTTTACATTGCCAAAGCAGAAAGAACAATACAACAATACAGCAATACAATCAAAACAAAAATTATGTACATTTGAAGGTCAGAATCTTAAATAGATCAAATTCTATGTACCAAGGTCACTCAATGCAGGTATAGTGCAGGAATATACACAATGATTAGTCTTTAGGGTGGTTGTGTTCCATTTGATATCCTTCTCCTATCACAGCAACTCACAAATCTTGCTGCTGTGTTTGTACATTGTTGTACTTCGTCCAGCAGATATGGGAGTTTTTTGTCATTGGTCATGTTTTCAAAATCTGTGTGTGTGGTTGTAATCTGTGGGAAGTATGTGTCTCTGATGTCTTGGTACAATGGACAGATGGTTAGGAAGTGTAGCTCGGTTTCCACTTCATTTTGTGTGCAGTGCATAGTGCATAGTCTGTCTTCTCTCGGGATACAGGTCTGCCTATGACGGCCTTTCTCGATTGCGAGACTGTGCTCACTGAGTCTGTACCTAGTTAAGATTTTTCTTTGTTTTGGGTCGGTCACGGTGCTCAGGTATTCTGCCACTGTGTATTCTCTGTTTAGGGCCAGATAGCATTCTAGTTTACTCTGCTTTTGTGTTGCTTCTTTCCAATGTGTCAGATAGTTTTCCTTTTACTGTTTTATAATTTGGTTTAGTCCAATGGGTTTTCTATCTCGTGGCTCTGTTTGTGTTTGTGCTCGGAGTTCCAGGGCCAGATGGCTGAGGGGGCATCTCTCTAGAGTTTCACTGTGTGTGAGTGCCTTGTTATGGAGTGCATCTAGGTCACTTTCTTTTAGGTGGTTGTAGAACTTAAGTGCTCTCTTTTTTATTTTGATTATGAGTGGGTATCGTCCTAATTCTGCCCTGCATGCATTATTTGGTGTTTTTCGCTGGGTACGGAGAATGGATTTGCAGAGTTCTGTGTGTAGGGTCTCTGTTTGGTGTTTATCCCATTTTTCAAGATCATGGTTTGCTAATGGTCCCCAGATCTCGCAACCATAGAGGGAAATTGGTTCTATCACAGAGTCCAGTATTTTAAGCCAGGTTTTAATTGGGATGTCTATTTTTATGTTTCTTTTGTTGGCATAGAATGCCCTTCTTGCCTTGTCTCTCAGGTCCTTTACAGCTTGGTTGTAGTTCCCTGTGCTGCTGATGTTTAGGCCAAGGTAGGTATAGTTTTTTGTTTGTTCTAGTGGGATTGCAATTTAGGAAAATACTTGAGGGCAGTATGAGTCACCGGAAAAAGGACAGGTGTTTTTGATGAATCTAACGTGGTTAAAATGGAGTTTGAAGTCTGACACTATTGCACTGTGTCGCTGCAGAAGCAGCTTGATCATCTTACTTGGATAATTACCTTGTGTTGAGGCACTTATTTTGTTCATTAGCAGTCAGATATTGTGAGCTGCATGAGGTTGGCTGTTTGCACATGTGCATGGCCTCAGTGTAGACTCGCTGGAGTCTCCACTTCTCCAAAACAACAGCATATGTGGCACTGTTTGTTCTGGCCCGGTGTGGCGTCAACACATAAAGTGGGGTGTATCAACACCACCAAGGGCAGTCTGGGACCACCTAT
Organism: Protomyctophum parallelum; assembly: GCF_964188405.1. NCBI lineage: Eukaryota > Metazoa > Chordata > Actinopteri > Myctophiformes > Myctophidae > Protomyctophum > Protomyctophum parallelum. The sequence continues at coordinate 15,672,423 of NC_139717.1, read as the reverse complement.
AAACGATTTAACGCACACCAAGGGTACAAGCAACGATTGTCTTGAGATTTAAACCGCACCGAATTCCTCAAGGACACAGAGTGTGAGCCCTGGGCCGAGCAAGGGCCATGGCATCGCAAAATACTATTCCATAGCCAATGATTGTGTATTGATCGCCATTAATCAGCTCAAGGGCAGACGTTGGCTTTGGAGGCTGTTGGCCTGCCGTGCCCCGAGTAGCTCTATGTGAGACCTATAACTCTTCAAAGCTAAACCTAGGGAGCACACTATAGCGTTAATCCCCTGTCTGGGTAATGAATGTGTTTTAAAGTGAGTCCCTGCTGATTAGAGCAAAGGAGTCTATATAGGCCTACAAGGCCAATGTGATTTACTCTCCAAGAACAGTGGAAGTGGAAGGCAGGGGCTTCCTGCGTACTGTAGTGCAGGCAAGCAGTAAGACCAGCCAGTCGACATAACCAAGTCTTATTACCATTGTAACGGAAAGGGGTTCAGTGAATCAAGATGGGGCCCAGTCAAGTGAATTAGCCGATAGCTGCTGGTGGAGGTAGTGATCCAGTGTCCCACTGTTGGCACGGGTGAGTTGCTGGGGCAGCAGAGGTGGTACGGTGCCGTTCCAATGTCAGGCTTATTAAGACAGAGAGCTTTCAGTCCTTTGTGAGGCTCTAGAGCAATGGCCGTCTCATTCCGGACAACATGAGTGATTAAAGAACTGGCAAGAAGATGCAGAGCAGACCTGCTGTTGACAGTGCCAGACAAGTTGGCGAGAGTTAAACGCCTATGATTGTTGTTCTCACCATACCTTAATAGGGTAGTTATGGTATACGGTGCTTAGGCCGAATAAAGTCAGACCTGTCTGTGTGTGTTTTTACTAGTTGACCAGTTTACTAGGCAAATTTAACATTTATTCATCCTGTTTTAGATTGCAGATAGCTGAGAAGGCCGCAAGTCAATTAATTATGGTGTTAAAATATCTCAATTAACTTATTGTATTTATTCGACAGAAACTATCCTCTTGATCTGCCAAATTAACGTTTGCTCAAATGTCATGTGTTCTCAAGATTCACAAAAATCTTTAGGGTTCATTGTCAGGAGACATTGATGGAATTAAGTGAAATTTGTAACTCATTTGTATGGTAATGTTTCAGACGTTCTGTGGTCAGATGTAATCCCGGCATGTCATAAATCCTGGGTGCTATAGGCTAGCCTGGAATCCAGACTGATCCAGGATTTTTCTTAACGCTGAACGAGTGCATCTTTCTCTGGATTCCACGCCAGGATTGCAGTGTGTCCCATCTCTAATTGTGGCGATAACACAGCGGAAAGTGTGAGTAATGGACTGGGGTGACCGCGAGAGTGAAGAGTGTGCACAGCTGCCATTCTATGCTGCTGGACTCATAATTAGTACGGCAGAGTGTCGCTGTGATGGGTCATATGATCGTGTGCTGTTTAGTGCACTTAAGCGCAGCACGCCGCCAACTCGTTTGGACCTGCTGAGCAATTACACTGGACACTCATAGTCGTATTATCCCTGAACGTCGCAATTATGCCAAAAACAATCCACCACGAATGCTGTCGTACATGCATGCATTATTGATGATTGTCATATCATGCCACGCTGTAGCCTTCCTTCTTCATTTATGAAATGTGTGTACATGGCTCCTGTTTTGACATTTATGCCACAAGGCAGCGCTAACATGTACCTCAGCCTCTATGAGGTCCCAGGCAGCTTAGCATCATAAAACCATAAAACCGCGACAAGGTGAAGCTCGGTAAACTCAGAAATGATTTACTGCCTGGGCCCTCCTTGCCCCTACCACCTCCTACGTTCTTATACAAAGAAGGTCATTGTGTGCATTATATCCCTGGGCTAAGCTCACGGTGCCTTTCTTGCTGTGCTACAGCACATATAAAGAGGAATTTAACTCTGTGTGAACTGCAGCATGTCAGTGATAAACTTTGATTAACAATAATTCAGCAGGATTCACAGGAAGACCGATTCCCGAACACTGGGTCGGGACCCATTTGTGGGTCACGGACCAAGTTTAATGGGTCACGACTTTTATTTATTTTATTAAAAAAATGAAATACATTTTAAAACAAACTTGAAAATAGCCGACCTACAATCTACATCTCGCAACGTGTCACTTTAGACCGCCTTCTGTTCTTGTAGATCTGCTATTTTTACTAGATTAGGTCCCGGGCAAACATCTAATCTTTTGGGTCTCGACTTGAAACTGCACTAGAACATCCGTCAGGTGTTGGACTTTGCATAACACTTTGATGATTAGCACTTAGCAGTACTTTAGATGTATCAAAATATGTTCAAAAGTCGACTGAAAATATGGGTTTTCTACCAGTTGTATGACAGTCTTCTTTTTCTTTTTCTGGGTTCAGTGAGAGGTTATAAGCCTTTTATCTGTCAGTCAGAGTCTTTATTTTATCCATGCCTTCCTTGGTAGTAATTGCTTGCCAGCATCTCTTTTAGCTTTCACTGCAGGGGAGAGATTGTTCCTGTGGCAGATTATGTTTGGTACATTTTTAATGGGAGGTGGTGCTTTTGACGCGGTGGCATTCGCATTCGTTTTAGCATTTATCAAGCAGTCTGGGTAATTATTTCTAAATCAATATTGCGACAGTCAAACCCCAGGAGTGTCAAATCCCAGCGTCGGTGACTTGAGCAGAGAGACATCCCGGAGGAACCGTCAAAGCTCTTGTGCCACTGCCATGATTGATTGATTCCCATAATGTTACCTTTCAAATGATGGCCACTCTGCAACGCTAGCATGGAGACCACTATCCATCATGTTTTGCTGTACGTATGTGTGGTACTGGGGCAGAATGGTACAGGCCCTGTCATTCTGTGTGTGTGTGTGTGTGTGTGTGTGTGTGTGTGTGTGTGTGTGTGTGTGTGTGTGTGTGTGTGTGTGTGTGTGTGTGTGTGTGTGTGTGTGTGTGTGTGTGTGTGTGTGTGTGTGTGTGTGTGTGTGTGTGTGTGTGTGTGTGTGTGTGTGTGTGTGTGTGTGTGTGTGTGTGTGTGTGTGTGTGTGTGTGTGTGTGTGTGTGTGTGTGTGTGTGTTACTGCTCAACTGAAGTACCAGTACTGCTCATTGAGAGCGTGGAAAGCTTTAATGTTCCTAGTTTTGATTTAGGTCCAGAAACCATCGAGCTAAATGGCTGTTTATGTTAAAATAATGGTGTTGATGTTGAAGTAATTGGTAAAGTGAGGCTACTAAGCTTGCTGGAATATGGGCACATAAGCCAGACAAATAAATGTGTGCGTGCGTGCGTGCATGCATGCGTACACACACACACGCATGTGCACGCACGCACACGCGCTCTCCAAGGCAAAGGCTTGGTTTGACAGATGAGGCCACATATATCCATTAATGAGCCACTTAACTACTGCCTTTGAACACGCCTGCACTGACTGCACACGCGCACGCAAGCATGCACGTGCGGGCACACGCACACACGCACACACACACACACACACACACACACACACACACACACACACACACACGTCAAGCCAGTCAATTTGTTATCCACTCATTTGTTTCTGTCTCGTTTAGTAGACATTTCCTCCGCACAGGGACATATGGCGTGTGGCTAAGACCCCTCCTGAAGGAACCAAGCCTGACATTAATTCTTACAGCTCGTTAACAGACAGGACGTCTAGTTTTGTGGTAGATAGAAAGATGGAGTAATATTTAGCCTTAATCGTAAATGAATATTACATCTCTATGAATTGCCAATGAGTCGTAGTATCGGGCAACTTCATTCAGGCTCAATCTCCAGATTTCCGTTGCTGTTCCACACAGAGCTATAGGCCTGCAGTGGGAAGTATAGGAGTTTCCCGGTTAATCAGTCGTTTTGTACTTGCATTTAGAATTTTGTTAACTGAAAAAATGGGTAATACATATACTGCTAAATAATGTTGTCATAGTTAAAAGATTTCATTTAAATCCCTTATCCCCTACCAGAAAGGTTGTACTGTAGGAAGATGGATTTAAGTCTAGAGTGAACGAGGGATTTTATGTTGTTGTTTCTTGCCCAAGCGGGTAATTTCACAGACCGCCTGTGAACGCCCACCATCTCATCTCATTCTGTTGCTCTTTCTTTAGATCTAGCATACATTCCCCACAACCTTACACCCCCTGACAAACGGCATTATCTTGGTGCTGTCTAGTGTATGCGCACACACACATGCACGCACGCACGCACACACTCTCTCAGAGAAAGGGACAAGTAACTGCACTGGCTCTTGCTCGCTGACAAACGCTGACAACAGCAAGAGTCCCCACTGTGAGCATGAAGATGTTCCATTTGCCCTTTCAGAGCTTCACCGTAACAGATTTCATGACACAACGGCATGAGCCAAACCCGAGGAATAATGTTCATGACCCGAATGGTCGTCAAAATCACATCACTAAGCCTGGTACCATTCCAACTGTACGCAAATGTTAATGGACTGAATAGAGAAACCAATTCATGCCATTATGACTCCTGTATGCCATTCTGACAGTACAATGTCAGAATGGGTCACATAATGCCATTGAACAAACATTCTGGAAAAAGGACAGTGATATTACCGCAGAATTTACAGCATCTCTCTCTCTCTCTCTCTCTCTCTCTCTCTCTCTCTCTCTCTCTCTCTCTCTCTCTCTCTCTCTCTCGAGGCAGATTTGATTGCGGCAGGCATCGTCTGAGAACAGCTGCCACCAAGCCAACCATAAAATACAAATTGAGCCTTGGGTTTATATCTAAACAGCATGCATATGCGTGTCAGGATCTGAGCGTGCCTTCCGTTCCGCAAATTAAACGGGATCAGCAGAAGGAAAATAACGATGCATGACCATGCCTCCTTTAAATCACTCCTATAATAAGGGCTGCATTGGAACTGGTGAATGTTTGAGTAACATATTGCAACACAATATATGTCCAGGGCTGTTAAGACCAACTCCTGGTGAATCCCAGTCGAGATTGAGACTGTGTCAAGAAAGCAAGATAATAACAATCTGCAAGCCTTTGCTTTCTTCTTCTTGTTTTACATGGGCTATTCAGCAGACAGGGAAATGCTGTTTGCGTTTCCTTTTTTTTTTAGCCCCAAACAAACAACAAATAACCTAGCTAGTAGCTAGTATAGCTATGATAAGCTGTGTGAAACCCATGGTCCACCCATGGACCCACAGGGCAATTTGAATGTAGGATTAATTAGTTACAGTATATACAGTAATGTATAGTACATACTTTTTAACACATAGTCAAGCGGCATAGCATATTTAATTTGCTCTAACTTGATCAGTACAGTGCAATGATACATTCGTGAGTCCAACCAACATGTATTCATTTCTTATACATTTTTACAGCCCTGAATACATCATCCCATGGTTGTCATGGTGCTATAGAGATGAGGTTGATCCATTCCATTCAAGTGGATGGGTCAAAGGTCAGAGCTAAAACTAATCTGATTGACTGTAATCTGATTGACTGTGTATCAGACGAAACTAATCCATAAAGGAAGGTTTGTCACCAGACTTCAAAACAGATGGATGAAGTGGTAACAAACTAACAAATGAATGAGAAAACTGAACACGTAGTGTTCAAATGGCAAAAGGCGGTTAGAATGCTGCACACCCTCCGTGTTAATCACTTTCAACTTGGCATCCCTATTTTGGGCGTGTCATTATAGACTCAAATTAAATTAATGAATACATATTGACAAGCTCATGTGTCGCATTGTGACACGCCGTTAGCTTGTAGATCTGCTATTTTCGCTATTCACCTTATAACAGAATATAGGGCTTAAATGGTTAACTGTGAGCTTAGACAGTACAAGTAATCAAATGGACCCTTGCAGGTCCAAGAAGTAGACTTGTAACAATATATCGTGAATCGATTCGAATCGATTCAAAATGGTGATAATTTAAATCGTGTTTTTTTTACAATTTGAATCGTGATGCAAACAGCAGAGAAAATACTATTTTCCAGACAAATCAATCATATTGTGAACCAAGTCTCGTGATTTGAATCGTATCGTGACTTGAGTGAATTGTTACATGCCTACCAAGAAGTGATGGAAATCTCCTCCAGAAGAGAGTCCCAGTTCAGTGACAGTCCTCGTGTCTCCATTCCCCTAATGCCCTGCTGCCTGCCTCCCCTCCCTCCATACATACTGTTCTGTGATGGAGGAATAGCCCATGTCAGGGACCTTATACTGTCTGCATATATTGTGTATTCTAGCTGTGGTGTGTCTGGCTCGTTAGCATGCCGCGCACATCGAGCCAGGTGGTTGTGGAGCTCAGAGCTGTAATTCCTCCACCAGGGAGGAGTCAGGTTTAGGGAAGAAAGCTGCAACCAGCAAGCCTTTTGTAATGTCTTCTGGAAGAAAGACAAAGAGTCAGTCGGCTCCTCCGTTCGTCACACAATGGGCTTTAATTTTTTGCTCCAAATCACATGGAAATGGGTGAACTTTGTTTGAACTTCAAACAAAGTTAACATTTCACTTGACAATAAATTATAATATTAGCACTGTTCCCCACAAGCCAGTCCACCTCCTCTAGTACCCACCCACTAACTCCAAACACTTCTCTCCAGAGGGGGGAGGAAGATTAATTCTGTCAAAAAGAATATAATTATCAGGGGGAAAATCTTTTTTTATCAACATACTTATTGCCTGTATCCATTATAGATGAGCCTATGGGCACTTCTCCCTGTCCCAGAAGGCTACAGTACGTAGCCTGATTGGCTGAGTCGGCCTTCTATCTGGCACACTTTTGTTGTTTTCCCCTTTAGCGAATTAGCGCAACTTAGTCCCCTGCGGTCATATTTGAGTTGATATGGAGTTCATTGTAAGGATTTCATCTGAACTTGGAATAGCTGCTTGGCTGCAGGCAATTCAGGAACGTTAACGAAGGCTGAATTATGAATCCTGGAAAAAAGCAGACATGCTGGTGAGGAGCAGTCCAAACAATATACTCTGCTAATCAGTGGAGACCCACCAACTAAAGCTGCTCTAGTTATTACTGAGATAACGCACCATAATCCCTCACTGTGATTGATACAGTATCGTATCCTCTTAGCGTGGCCATATTTTGTACTTCATAGGATTAGAATTAGCCTGCGGAGCTGGCACAGGCAGCAGCAGTGAGTGCATCTCTCAGCGCCAAACTAGCCTATCCCAAATACCTCCATATTGATATTGTGACGATAATATCTTTTTTAAAACTATTTATTTTTTCAAAGATTTCATAGATTAAAAAAAAAATAGCAGATCTGCAAGCCTACAACAATGTGTTGCATCACGATGCGTTTTGAGCTTGTAGATCTATTTTTTTTAAACCGTTTTCGAAAGTAAGAAATGGGGCCTCACCTCACCTCTGCTATCCCGTAACCCCGGAGGGTCGTTGCGGCACCAGAGACGATCTGTTGAGAACATTCAAAACAAGAAACTTTGAGTGATGAATTTCCTAAATGCTTATGAAGCTGTGTAATACAGCCATCATATATTTAGGATTCATGTCTGGATGTGGAACACGGGCTCCTTGGCTGTGGATGCTCAATTACAATCAACACTAACTGTACAAATGTAATATTTAAAAAGTCAAAATATTTGGCTGCCATGACGTAATTTCAAAAACCAGTCGTTGGAGGGGCTCCAAAACACAAACAATAAATTAATTAAACACTGGAAAAAAATAAACATTTTTATTTATACTGCAGCATAAATAAAAGAATGCACACCAGAGTCTTGCATTTTAGCATTTTTAGAGTGCTGCTATTTCAACTTTCTTTGTTCTTAGGATTCACACTTGCATAAATGTACGCAGAACAATTACAAACACAGTACAGTTAATTTAACCGTGAGAGTGTACAAATTGATAAATGAACACTTTTGCGGACGCTTAAGTGCACACTTGTGTGCATACTTGAGTTAGTGTGTTGTGCGTGTGCGCACGTGTGTGTGCCATTATCACTCCATCTCTGTCGTGACCTTTGGTGCTCTCTGACCTTCCCCCCTGACCTTGTCCTGTCTGGTCACCACCTGGCCCTGAGGGTGACCAGCCTTTTGACGGGGAGGACACATGGCCACCGTTACACAGACCTGACAAAGATGAATGACACCTCAGAATATTCATGAATTCCCCCCCAATATAATTTATTCTCCGTGCTAGATATTGTATATATCTATACCACAATCCCAAGGTAAAGTATGTGATGCTTATTGCTTAGCTATTTTTAGATTTATTTCTCACAGTAGGCTATATGCATGGGTAACAAGTCTACTCGCCCCGTTTCTGTTTTCCTCCCAGAATTTTCCCCAGTGAGGGGTGGGAGAGGCTGGACAGCAGACGGCTGGACTTTGAATTTCTCTAACTATAAACTTTCATGACAGCAGAACAGCCTAAGTACAAATATAATTTATGAAAAGCTACTACAGTGAAGTCTGTTCACAGAAGTTGTTGTAGGATATGTGGGGATTATCTGACGAGGTACCATTTGAGGGGGCAAAACCTTACATATACTAAATAATACTAAATTGTTTATAGGTTCAATATAAGTCAAATAATATAGCCTTTCCACAGGAGTATCTTTTTATATTTTTCCAAAAAGAATACAAACAGCCAATAGCATATTACAAAGTTATCCCCCTCACTGGGGAAAATTCCGGTAGGAAAAACGGGCAAGCACCGGGGCGAGTAGTCCAGTATTCTATGCATGTGGCGGGGATTGAACCCGGGCCTCCCACTCGCCAGACCAACGCACAACCTACCGTGCCAATAGGGCTTATTGCTTAGCAACGTCATACATTTTACATGAAGAAGGAGGATGTTTAACCCATTAAAACTGGGAAAGCATATGTCAGTTGTCCAGGGGCATACATTTTACGGATTGAAGCTTTATTGTATACTATAATTGTCAAATTGTGTAACATTGCAATTTAAGGAGGTATTTGCTAAAGTTACTTTCCGAATGGAGGCACACCCATGCACCCATACAGAACGTTTCTGTTTTTTATTAATTTTTGTTTTGTTTCTTCAGTCCAGACACATGCACACTGCATCCATCATGTGTCATCATGTGTCCTTTATATGTTTAGCATCGGTGGGTGACATTAGCCAGCGTTGGGACCTAAACCTCTTGTTATCTTTTCTGACTGTCTAGCTATATGAGGGGAGAGAGAGGGAGGGAGAGAGAGAGAGAGGGGGATAGAGAGAGAGAGAGAGAGAGAGAGAGAGAGAGAGAGAGAGAGAGAGAGAGAGAGAGAGGGAGGTGATCAGGGAACAGGACGGGAGTTAATATCTGCCTCTCAATCTGCAACAGATGCAGAGAGACAGAGATGGATACCGTTGGGGTTGGAGTGGAGGGTGAACCACAATTACCAGTCGTCAAACCTCCATGGCTGTAGAATAGATATTAGATGTTACTGCATTGTGCTCAGTCAGTGTGTATTGATAATAAAATCCCTTATAGAAGGGATAATAAAAAGGGATAATAAAATCCCTTATAGAAGGGGAAAATCAAGTAGTCAATGGTACACCCCCCTTCGTCCAAATATAATGCATTGCATACCACTAGACAAGTGAAGTTATGTTTGGCACTGGCAGAGCAGTTTATTTAAAGACACTATTAGGCAAGGTTAACCGCCACGCCCCAAGTGTGTGTGTGTGTGTGTGTGTGTGTGTGCACTTTATGAAAAACATTTGCATACAACTCCAGCTAGGTTCCTGTAAATTGTTCCTAATAGGCTGTTAGTGAACAAAAGGGCTTGTTATTTGTTGAGAGGGCCTGGCATTCCGCGGTGTTGATTTGAATAGAATTCCTATTATTTGATGTTGTGTTACGCCAGTTTGACTTCAGAATGACTTCACACTTCACACACCACCTGCTGTGTAATCTCACGTCAACCTTACCCTGTGGTCCTCATATTTAAATCTATAATGCAGGCACCCACTTCCCCCCCTTCCCTCACTTATCACACACGCGCGCGCGCGCACACACACACACACACACACACACACACATACACACACACCACTCACACTTCAGCTTGCCGACTGCTGTGAGGCAGCAGCAACACACACCACATCTTGACCGATGGTCGGCTGTTAAAACCCCAATGAGCCAATTTCCCTCTTCCAATGAGATTCACCCAATTATTGGTCTGTGTATTGGTTTAGCACCGGACAGCTGCTCCTACTGCTGCTGCTGCTGGCTGGGGAATAGATTGTGGTTTGGTAAAGATTGTCTCTGGATCCCGCAAGATTTGTTTTAATCAGCCAGCTTTGATTATGGAACTATAGGCAGGCTGTGTAATGATTGCAGAATGCAGATAGCTGGCTGTCAGTCAAATGGCACAGAAATAAACCACCTGACCCAACAATGTGACGTTCGGCTGCCAAGGTTCTTGTGGCTGAATAGTAAGAGGTGTGGTCTCAAACGGGTTATATAGCGTTTGACAAGAATAATGTTTATACTACTCGCACTGTCGCACATGTTTTTTCCTCTCTCCCTCTGTAGTTCTGCATGAGTAGGTTTTGTATGTAGCTTGAGGACAAGGTGAGAAGGGGGGTGTGTGTGCGTGTGTTTCAGTACTTGGTTTCACCGGTTCAGGAACAGGAAATACTTGACTTTGGTGTCAGAGGACCGTCAGACGTTTGGCCGCAGTAGCGTTTTGTGGCAGAGAATCGGGGACCCTCCCTTAAGGTGTTTACTCTAATAAACGACAAGTTCCTGCATGGGCCATGCTTGTTCAGAGGGGAATGGTAGAGCCATAAAACTGTGCCGTCAGTGACACCTGCTGAACAGATGCAGCACAGGGCACTGCCTTGAAGATGTCCCTTACGCAGCAGTACTCTCCAGCTTTGTCAACGGCAACGTGCTGTTTTGTGGGGTAGGGGAGAAGATTTTCGAAAAAAAAACCCAACCTCGGTTAATGTCAAATTGTCAATCACGTTCGTCCGTATAACGTTTTTTTTTTGGACCGGGGTCGATTTTATCTGTTTTCCGCAGTTGTCTAGTGGAGTGTTGGTGACAGGCTGACAGATAGCCTACTAATTTCGCATCCACAAAACGCACCAGTGTGCAACCACCTTAAGGCAGAACAAGTTCAGTCGTGAATGGATCTATCCTCCGCATACACACATTGCCTGACTTTGCTTTAGTACTGGCAGAGATGGGCAGTATTTGAAATACATGTATTTGAAATACGTATTTGAAATACTTTTTTGTATTTTGTAATTTGTATTTCGCTGAGATGGAAGAAATGAGATGTATTTTGTATTTAAATACATTTTTTGACCCAGTATTTGTATTTTGTATCAAAATACATTTTCAATATATTTTGCCCATCAGAGATGGGCAGTATTTGAAATACATGTATTTGAAATACGTATTTGAAATACTTTTTTGTATTTTGTAATTTGTATTTCGATGGGGATGGAAGATGTATTTTGTATTTAGATAAATTCTTTGACCCAGTATTTGTATTTTGTATCAAAATACATTTTCAATGTATTTTGCCCATCTCTGAGTACTGGACTATATTGCTTCCACTGTGTATCTAGACTCCAATCTGTCTTTCCACACAGATGGGTCCTGTGAGGATGTTGGGGCTTATCTGTCTCTGGAGTCTGGTGTGGACAGTGATCTGACAGCACAACAGCAGGCTTTTAGTCACGCTTATCAGCCTGTACCTGTGGCACCGGCCTGGTAGTACATTTTATCTTTCATCTCCAGAGAGCCTGACGTCGTAGAGCAACTCGGAGTCTGGCTCATCACCAGCGTGCAACCCAACAACTGTCTCACCACATGAACCCAAGCATCCCTATTCTGGGCACACGCACTCGCACACACACACACACACACACACACACACACACACACACACACACACACACACACACACACACACACACACACACTGTACAGTGTATGATATGAACATTTGGTTAAAATAGCAGGTATATCTATATTTACAATTGAGACTGGTGACGACTTGGAGATAGGAAGTCGCCAAATTGCTAACGTTGCCAATATATCATTGAGACGGGCAGCGAGTTGGCGACAGGAAGTCTCCAATCTCGCCGTGATCGCAAAGGTCGCCAAGTCATAGGCCGTTGACGCGTGGGCCGTGCCTGTGCTCTGACGTCACTCACTTTACCTCTGCGTTTTCATCCCAGCTTTTGTAGCTTCCGTTTCTCAAATCAGCCATTTCTCACTACGTCCGTCTATAAAGTGTATTTCTCTTCAGAAGCGTTAATATTGTAACCTCGAACACGGCATAACATCAGAAATGATCCCAGAAGTGTTTAGAAAACAACCTGTGATATGTCTTCTGTTATTTTCCAGAAGTGATTACTTTACAAAAGGTCTCAATTGTTCATAAATAATGTTTGTTATGAGCTGGTCCAGCCGGCTCCATTCACTGCCATGTATTAATAATGCACTTCCGGTGTGAGTTTGGCTCTCATGAAAGTGTCACGGCGCAGCCCAGTCACGTGACTACTGCATGATGGGTAGCTTTTTTTTAAGCTAGATGCGAGTGCACCGAAGCCACGTGAACCTCTGTTTTTTTTTTTTTTTTTTTTTAAGATATTTTTTTTGCGGCTTACGCCTTTTATTGATTTTTGAAAGGGACAGACAGTAGGCTGACAGGAAACGGGAGAGAGATGGGGGGATGACATGCAGTAAAGGCCGTGTCAGGTCCGGGAGTCGAACCCGCGGCACACTGCGACTGGATTACCAGTCCGGTGCCCAGACCGTTACGCTACGGCCTGGGCTGAACCTCTGTTGACACATACACCAAATTATAGTGTTTAAGTGGTTAATTTGATTTGTGTGTGTGCGTGCACACGCGTGTGCGTGTGTGCGTGCGAGACACAGATCGAGCGAGAGAGAGAGTTTATTTTGGATGAGGCATGTTAAGTGTCAAGTAAGCGCCGCTGGACTGTATACATTAGTCACCTCTGCTTCTGTCCTTCAGTGAGATTAGTGCAGACGAGAATCAATTGCTTTTTGCGTTTCAGGCAATTAATCACGCCAGTGTTTTGGCTCTGTGCGTTCACAGTTCTTTACTTGCACTTTGGATCCGTGTCATGCTCCTTGTCTAGTGCATTCCAGCGTTAACGTGCTCCTGTGCACACTCTGTCCACAGCACTCTACACGAGGTGGCAAATAACCACAGCCAAATGTGTTTGTTATGACAAGCAGGATTAAAGCGTGTCAGTGAGAGAGAACCGTGCCAGGCATTTAACTAAATTAAGACAAAAGCCGAAATGCCCCGGGAACAAAAGAAGACCTTAAGTATGCATCGCCGAACTCATGTGGCATGTTAGGGCACCGTCTTGCCGTCGCTTTGCCTTTCGGTATGTGTGTAAACCCATACCCTTCTGCCCACCCTGGCTTTCTTCTCAGTCATATATAATGACAGTGGAGTAGACCAGCAGAGTGTGTAATTGGGCTTGTTCCTGTCTTTTATAGATCCATGGTGGAGATGCTAGAACACTCCTCAATCACTCTGTCGTTCTCCTGTACAGTATTGATGATAATTGACCAGCAGCAGACAGCCATGGGCCATGGGCCTGGCGTTTGACCTTTATAGCATCAGTGTTAACTTTGATCCATCCCACACACATGACTCATTATCGGACCTGCTACAATTCATGACCTTTACCTATAGAGCAAGATAAATGGGGGTTGCCAAATGTCAGTACTGACCCGAGGCCATGCAGCGTGTATAGTAGGCTGTGCGATTTCTATTAACAAATGGGTCAGAGGTCCTACTTAACATAAAGAGACGAACGCTGATTCGCTACTGTATTTAAACTCGGGCAATGTGCTGTAAGCATCCTTGCCTAGTAACAGTGACACATAATGGTTGGGCCAAGAGCAAGGTCATAGCCTGGGGCTGAGCATTCACAATGCCATTCACACATGCCACAATTGATTCGCAGTAGGTTCAGTGTTTATTTTGTTGTCTTGATATACAGGTATACATAAGAGTCTAATACTTTTGAAGATATCCTGAATTCATATTCATTCATGGACTATGCCTATGCCTACATGAAGATGCCATCTGCACTCAGTTATTTTTGTGCAATTCATGGTGTATTGTCTCAGGTCTCTAAACATCCTAGGTTACCCTGTCTACAGGATTAAAGTGGATTTAAAGGCAAAAAAATCAATAAGATGTTTTCAAATGGATCTGCCTGGCCTCCTGTTGTCTGGAAAGAGCAGACGGTGCTTTTAATTTGTAGACTTGTTTTCAATCTCAAAACGGATGAGTCTGAGTAGTCGGTTACTAATGCGTTTGCTGTCCGGAGATGTTCCAGTTTTTATTGCCCGTCAGGATGTTTATTGGGAGCTCTAATGGCCATCCTGCCCTAACATAGAACACCGTGGCTGGGTGAGCTGGCTTTGCTGAATCAGATGCCTGGGTTCGGGGGCGGGCGGTGGGAGTGTTTGGGAGCACAGGCCGCTATTCAATCAAACCCAACCAGCCAGTTTTCGGAGATTAGTCAAAGACAACATGACCCATGAGCCAGCCTGCAGCTGAGCGTGTTTGAATATGCTCGCAAGTTCAAGATTCTTTCAAAACTACTACTACACATACCGGTACCGGCGTATATATAAACATTTCGAAATATACATAAATTCCATTGATAATCGCCCAGTCGTTGGACAATTCCCGAACGTGGATTTGATTTAGTAGCACTGATCCAGGGATTGGTGATGGAGGGAACGGTGGTCGGTGGGGGCACACGGTAAGCCCATCACAGCCCCACAGAAACAATACTGCTGATCCGCTAGACCTCACACACCCACACAATGCACCACTGAGCCACAGAGGAAGAGCGCTGGATATAGCCACAGCACTTTCCACTGTGGGACAGATTAGAGCACGCACAATTAAAATGGGTCATTCCACGAGGCACCACCAGTCAGGTATTTCATTGTCGGGGGCGGGGGGGGGGGGGGGGGGGGGATCTCATTGGATTAGCCCCCCCCCCCCCTCTTATATCCTCAGTCACATTCTTTTCATGCAGAACGTACGAGGGGACCAGACTATGTGGGGGAATAAAAGCCTGCCTTTTATTGTGTGATGTTTTTAATGGCCTATTAACTAGGCTAATGGGGGGGTAGAGTAAAGAAACTTATTGCGACGGAAATGGCTGTGTATACGGGGAAGGTCTGGTGGGTTGTTGTGAAGTACCGTCAAGTCTTGCATTCTTGCACACATACAGTGTCCTTCGACCGTGTACGTGTGTGCGATTTGTGCAGGTGGCCATGTCCATGTGTGTAGCGGGAGTGTGGGGGAGTCATTAATACCTATTAGAGCCTTGCTCTTGCCCAATGGCGATAAACCTGTGGCTTATCGCCACCTCAAAAACATAAAGCTCTCATTACGTCGACAAGGGCTTTTAAATAGGAGCCGAGAGGTGCAAGGCCCCCGAATCAACTCTCCGCACAAATCACCTGTCGCTGGAGGGCCAGCGGCTGTCAGAGGCAGTCTGTCAGGCGGCTGGAGCTCGGGAATGAGAAAGTGAACGATGGAGAGGCGAGCGGAGGGCTGCGGCTACCCACTCCTTGATTCCTCCATTGTAATGCAGGGCTGTCATTTATCTGATTGCTGCCATGCAGCTAGGACGTGGAAGCGAGATTCACTCCTCTGCGGGCCGACAGAGACTGGCGGACAGAGCACTTGTACGGCCGGATACGAACTAGCGTGCGTGTGCACTTACACATACAACACCATTTGTCTCCTTGCTTTGTCTCATGGCAAATTCCAATGTGACATTTCGTGTCATGTCACATCCAGTACGTCATTACGAATAGCTTGTCAAACGGGCGACCATCCTTCATCTTCTTCACCTGAGTTCACGGTGACGAATGGCTTTCACCAAATCTGTCTGTCAAGTTAAACATCTATATTCATGAAGACATACCCAGTAAATGCTGTAGTAGACACACACACACACACACAGCTGGACACCTAGAGAGGGCTATACTGTTAAGCACGTTGCATTTATCCTCTTGTGGAAAACAGTGCGTGGGTGTTTTTTAGACAGCACCACTAACTTATTGGAAAACAACAGCCCTACAGCCCTGCTATAGTCCAGGGGTTCCCAAACTGTGGTATGTGCGCCCCCTAGTCTAGGGGGTGCCGGGTGCGTGACAGGAAAAGGCTAATGGTGCTTTTTTTGAGGGGCGCTAGTCCCTCCTATGTCCAGCTTTTGGTGTATGTGCACAAACTTTGTGCTACACACATTAAATTCCCATTGACAATGAATGGACAATTTTACCCCAGTGTCTATTTTACGGCATGATGCTGTACGATGATAAGGGTGCCCCTCACTTCACACGGGTGTGATCTTTAATATATGAACATATATGCCAAATTGCCAATATATGGCAAGTATATGGCAGAATATATGCTGCATACTGTATATGCCATATGTGCATATATCTGGATATAAAATATTATATATATCTCGTATATAGCTTATATATGTCCACATATATGGATATACTGTATATGTACATACTGTATTATGTAGAGACATATGCAGGTGGCCAATTTAGAATAATATGTCACATACAGTATATGATAAACATATGTTGCATATAAAAAATGTTATATATCTAGGTCGAAAAAGTTTGGGAACCGCTGTGCTATACCATACTGTACATACGGAGTTACGGACATTTCCTCCAAATAATATACATGCCTGCCTTTTATCTTACTAGGCTCTTGTCTTGCTTCAATCTCATGTCCCACAGGGCACCCATAGTTAACTAGCAGGGTTTCTTACAGCATACATTAAAAATAAATTTGCTTGACATGTAAGAATGACTTAATGTTATGTTACCCATCCATCACATCATGCCAGTGCATTATGCTCTGTTGTCTCCACAGTGCCATCTGCTGGTAGACACCATAGTCACAAGCTTTTCTCTGATGAACTCATCCCAGCCTGATTGAGTCCTCTTTTATTATAAGCCAAATTGACATCCAAAGCCGTTTTCCGTCAGAACGCACATCTTTCACTGTCAGTGTCTTGACATACATGTGGTGAGCCTGGGTGTCAAGCTCTCCTTCTTTCTGACACTGACAGCACATCAGTCCTATTGCTTTCATCCCTCTCTTGCTTCTAAAGCCTGAGTTATATATGACTGTGGCATTGTGCACACCGGCCCGGTGGTGTCGCACACTGAAGATCTACAAGTTCACAGCCCTGTCGTAGTGCAAAGTGTTGTATAGCTTGTAGAATGGTGTTTTCGGCACCCGTCACCGGGACACAACTAAGTAAAACATGCTCGTAATGGACTGCCTCGTCACTTTGAGAGAGAGAGAGAGAGAGAGAGAGAGAGAGAGTGTGCGTGCGAGAACGCTGACTCAGAAACCACTGCTACTCAGTAGAAAGGTGGCCTTGTAGGCACCCCACACACACACACTTGCAAACACACATGCACACACCCACAATCCCCCATGGAGTCCCCCCCCCCCCCCCCCCCCCTCTCTCTCTCTCTCTTGTCCTTCTTCCTCAGCCAGGTCAATGCACTCCTAATCTGTAGTGTCTATAAGTGTCCTGAGGGGAAGAAACTGGGATCACAATTCAGCATTTCTGCTACAGTCTCCTATGTTGTGTAATTTAATTTATTGACTTGTTTTTTTTTGCTTTGAGGTCATTTTAATCTAGTCTATCATGGCATTGTTTCTTCGTTTTTAAGTAGTGATAGAGCTCCGCTATAAAGTGAGCGAGATTGATACTCTGGTTAAGCCTAACGATGCCTACCAGATGCTTTGCAGGGATTTGGAGTTGAATTCCCCAAATTGGTCTAGGGGTCAACCTTGTGTTTGGATGTGGAACTAGTGCATGCCACGGCTCAGACTGCTGTGTGCTCCATACCGTACCAGTGCAGCTTTAAGGGTGTCATCATTATAGTTGAAGTAGATCTGGGCAATTCACTGAAAATGTATCGAAACTGATATTTAAAACCAATAACCTGACTTATAGTTGCTATTTTTGGATTGCCCAAAAAAAACAAAACAAAAAAACATAATTTCATTATAGCTAAAAAATATAATTTTTTCAAACCCGTGGCACACTGCCAGACTGGATTACCAGCCAAGGTGCCTGGACCACTGAGCCATGGCCCAGGCCAAAATATCACAATTTTTTAATGGCAGATGTAGCCACTAGCCCAGAAATGTTCCACAACAATCTCTAGCATAGCAACCCAGTCGGCTCTGTTCTGGGAGATCAGCTGATTTTGAAGTTTTGATTAGGTGTTCCATCATGCTCGTTTAAGCATGGCTAGATGGCTACTTCAACCAATCGGATTGCTATCTCGAAACGACCCGTAGTACAATACACTTTATTGTACAGTGGTGGCGTGCAGAAATAGTGACAATAGCCGATCTACGAGATCTGTATTATGAAATTGTTATTTTTGCAGTAAGTTTGCAGCCGTGGACTGTCCAGGAGGAGCTGATGGAGGTGTATTGGTCTGGCAGGCTGTTGACATACAGATTGATGTAGTGCTCGCTCCTTTGTGAGATGATGGATGGCTTTTGGTGGTGTTTAGAGCAGCGTTTTTCAACCCTTTTCAAAACGAAGGCCCGTTATTTATTCGGCATTTGAGCCACGCCGGACCACCACATTTTGATCAAAATTACATAATAATATTCTACATTCTCTAAGTGTGTAGACCTCTTGTATACTACATGTAAGTAATGCAGATGTCTAACAATAATCTAACTCTTGAGAGCGTAACATGAACATTTTACACTCTCACGAGTTAACCCATTTTGGGCGGGAACCCCTTTTGGTGTTTCAAGCATTCTGTTATACTTTAGCTATTACTTTAGCAGATCTACAAGCTCATAGCGCGCCACTCGGTGGCGCGCTATGAGCTTGTAGGTCTGCTATTTTTGAAAAATCAAACAACAACTGACATAGAAACATAGCTTTTTCAGAAAACTGTCAGGATGTAGAAGACATTTTTAGAATCTGATCTCAGGTCAAAACTGAGCTCCCTCCAGGACCACTGGTGGTCCCCGGACCACTGGTTGAAAACCCCCTTCTTTAGAGATTTGCCAAATCCCTTCCAGTGGGAGACATCTTGGCACCAGGGAGACTGGGATTGGACTTGCGGTGAGAGAAGTAGCCGACGGGAGGTACTGTACTGCAGTGTATCAGCAGCCGTTGTACAGTGAGACTGCTTAGGTTGCACTGCTGATGAAGCCATGGGGCCCTCATCCCAACGGAACACTGGGAAACATCCTGTGAATCTGGAAGAAAACAGAAACTCTCTCTCTCTCTCTCTCACACACACACACACACACACACACACACACACACACACACACACACATACACACACACACACACACACACACACACACACACACACACACACACACACACACACACACACACACAGTGTTCCGGCTGCATAGTCCTTTCCGTAAGTACAGGGTACAGAGATGTTACTGTCTCACTTTCGTTTTTGTCCAAGTGGCATTTGTCCAAATACTGTATGATGCCTGCGAGCACAAGGGATTATATAAAAAGTAAAAACCAATAGTTACACCCACTTTGTATACAGAATTGATCGCTTTGCTGCACTCCCGGGGTTGAGACAACTCTTCTCTTGTTCTTTTAGAGGTAGCCAACATCAGCAGGGTTTAACTTTTGTCATTTACTTAACATTTAACATTATCCACATCAAAAGCGTTCTCTATTTTTTACATAATGCTAATAGTAGATACATTTGCCACACACTCGTTTCTGTCCGAGTTGTATCTCTATCCACTCTTCTTTTTGACCATCCTCACCTTCAACACATGAACACACACACACACACACAGCGGTCCGTGGTTATCCTAGCATTCATTTCAATGTTCAAGTTCTGCATGGGAAGAAAACAGAAAACAGCCAGACAGGAGATTATGATTCAGGAGGCCTCTTGTCTCCGTCAGATGCCGTGGAACCCTGTGTTGTTGATTAATAAAAATCCAAAGACATGCATTGGTGTGCAGCGTGCTCCTGCTGCCGCCCTTCTACTTGGCCAGACTAATTAAATCTGGAGACGGTACAAGCGCTCACACTCACTAGCATTTCAACAAACAGGCTTGGAATTCCAACAAGTACAGCTGTTGTTGCTGCTGTAGATAATATTAGCAATTGAGCCCCCTTTCATGACGACGACAGACCCGGAAGATAATTCCCCATTCATTTTCCCCATAGACGTTTCAAAAAGTGTTTATTTAAGGACCTTTTAAGCCTCGGACAAAAACAATGTTTTGGGCCAATCAAATAATTAGAAAGAAGAAAAAAAGGGCAGGGTACAACATTTTAATGTCTTTAAATAAATACTTTTTGAAACGTCTATGCGAAAAATGAATGGGGAATTCTCTTCCGGACCTGTCGTCGTCATGAAAGGGGGGTGGGACTGCGACGCTCTATAGAAGTCCTGGGAGACGACCACATGTTGAGGTTAACTGCTAGAATAACGACTACTGTTGTTCTGGCCTTTTGATTGATTAATCCGACTCGCATCTGAAGGCAAAGTACCTTTTGATGAGAACAAAGGGAATCTACCAACATGCCTCAAGCCTGAAACGGCTAGTCCGGTGCATCACCGGAACGAGGACAATAGTTGCAGAAGACGCTGGAGCAGCACAGGCAGTTAAAGCCTTTTATTCAGGTGCTGGTATAAATAATAATGACTGACATTTCCATCTTGCGATCTTCCTCGTGACTCTGAGGACGACCTGAATAAAAGGCTTAAACTGCTCCAGTGTCTTCTCCTTCCACCTTTTGATGAGATTTGTAATGGCTGTCGATGCAATTTGCATGAGTCTGACAGTAATGATTTCTCTCATTTTCTACTTCCAACTCTTCCAAGAGTTTTCAGTGTCTGACTCTACACTATACACTCACAACTTCCCCTGCATTTCTTCTCTCCTACTCGTCTCTGCCCGAGGGCTGTCTTGTTATGGCCAGTGCAGACTCAGAGAGAGAGAGAGAGAGAGAGACGGTGCATTAGGCCCTGTGTCATCCTGGAGATGGATGGACAGTGGCTGCTCGCCTGGTGCTGGGATAGCACCGCAGTCGCACAGGCGTCTGCTACAACAGGGGGTGGGGGGCGCCAGCAGGCTGTGTGAAGGGGTGGACATAGGCAAGGATGAACGGGGGGGGGGGGGGGGGGGGGTTGGGGATTAATGAGGGGGGTCTGTTGACTGATGGGGCAACATCGGGAGAGGGCTGTTTCAATCTCAGCCTCCCACTCTACATCCCGTTGACGCTATTCATCATCATGCAGAAACGGAGAACGTCTTCAGCTCCTCCACGCGAGCCGCCCTCCCTTTGTTCCCTCTCTTTTCACTTCATCCTTAACAATAGCCACGGGGGGTAAACTCTCCTGCTCCCCTGCGGGACCCCTTGACCATCCCGCCGGTTGAGTGTTTGCATAAACTGCCTCCACTTAATGCCCAAGATTAGCTTTTGCTTTCGCTACTTTCTAATTGCGGACGAGTGTTAAAGTAGCCTGTTTTCCCCTCCGTTGCCGGGGCTCGAGTGTAAGCAGACATAAGTGCCTCGCTACTCGAGCTAACCATTCCCACCGGCACGGGTCTGTAAAACCGGCCTCCATCCTCTCATCGCCCATCCAACCTCCCCCGGTGGGACCACTCTAATCAGTATGATAGCACGTCTCCTCCGCCTCGGAGCGCATTGCATTGCCTCCCTACTGTTGTGTAAAGGGGGAGTCTTGGAGGAGAGGGAGAACCCACGAGGAGAGGAGATGAGAGATGAGAGTGAGCCATGAGGACAGTTGGAGGGGGGGAGAGAAGATATGAGGTGTGGGGGAGGGACACACGGACTACATTAACTATTTATGGCCCCGCTCCATTGGCTAATGGGAATTACATCTGTTTTAATTATTGATGGCTTAACCGGCTGTCTTTATAAAGGCGCTGCTCCGGGGATTGAGCTGCTTCGAAGCTGATGTATTCCATTGTTTTTGTTCATGTACAACATGGACGCCTGCTTGGATTGGTCCGCTGCGCTCCATTCATTCAGCCATTATGATGATGACGTTTGGATGGAAGTGACGGACTCTAAATGAGTGAATCCTATTTCGGGATATATTGCCAGGATATGATCACATTTTTAAAACGTGTCTGATTAAAGCTGTCAGAAATGACTGCATATAGGTGAGAGGCTGCTCCACTTGTACCAGCATTCCTTTATTACCTCCACCAACGAGGTAACGGTAATGTTTTCACCCAAATCTGTCCCCGTCTTTCTGGTTGTCTGTTAGCAGGACATCTTGAAAAGTTATGAAGGGATTTGCACAAAACTTGGTAGAAAGTTTGGTCCTGTGCAAACAAAGAACTGATCAACTTTTCACACAGATTGGCACAGATTGTTCTCTACTTTTGTACTCAGTTTGAGTAGTTTTTGCATTTTTTGTAATGTAGCATAAACAAAGTAGCGGAATTACAAGTACTGTATAAAAACAAGCGCTGAACGATTGTACGATCAATCATTATAGAATCAACCAATGTACGTGCTGTATATACAGGGAGACATTTACAAGTGTGTCTTAAAAGGAAGGTCTCTGTTTTGCCATGGAGCAGATCTCATACTAGCTGAAACTTGGCTCGTCTTGTATCACTATTGTTCATGTGCCAGTCATCGAGTGTGGATGTACTCGCATTGTTTGCCAACTGGCCCTCAGCTCTATTGTGAGAAGGTGTGGGTGTAACAGATGGCGCTGGAAAAGCCTGAGGTATCTTCAAATACACATACAATGCAAGTTACAAGAAGCTTATTTTCACTCGTGATGAACTCTAGTTTGGGTGCGCGCGCGTGTGTGTGTGTGTGTGTGTGTGTGTGTGTGTGTGTGTGTGTGTGTGTGTGTGTGTGTGTGTGTGTGTGTGTGTATTTTCCAATGACCTACAGTATATATGTTTGAGTATATTTCCGCTCATTTACGAATGAACGAGCATGGTCATTTCCACACAGCGATTGGTAGGCATTTATTATTTGGGCCGTGAGCGGAGGAGGCTACGATCAATTCTCACGTCTCAACTCGTGTATGGAAGCGTTGTAGTCGGTATTGGTGCTGCTGCTGCGCATGGTAAATCTGTCTGAGATTGTTATTAGACCATTATATTCTGACTGGCATCTTAGGTACGCATCCAAATACCCACATATCGACTATATGTGTGATATATCCCTAACAATAAATGGGTAATTTAATTACCGGTAAATGGACTTAACAGTCTTTTGGTGTCAAATTAATTTCTCTTTTTTGTTGAGATAGCCTACTTGATAGGCTATTAGTGGTTACATATTTCAAGCAGTTAAAATTAACCCTTAAACTTAAAGCAATGGGTAGGCTAACCATTACAATAATATTGTAATGGGTTAGCCTACCCATATTATGATAGGTTAGCTTAGTCAGTCAACCTACTGTTTGACAGTCAATCTCAGCAGTGCTAGATCTGGCTCTGTTAGAATTCCTCTACACTCCTGTCTTCATGTGTGATATATGTTATTATAATACTAGTATATAGAGATGTATAACTTAAATATTCAAAGCTCAACTGGTGTTTGATTGTTGATCGCAACACTGTTAACCGCAGCAGTGATTTCTTTCCATACTGCATTTTTCCGACTTCCTTTAACAACACTCAGGCTTCCATAATATAATTAATTGTCTCAATCGGACTTGCACAAGATTAGACTATTTTGCATCTCCATTTTGTATTCTTGCACCTAGCTGTTCTGTTGTGATTGGCGAGATACAAATGTTTCATGAATCACACGAATAAGATAACGCTCTGAGCATTCTACAGTACATTAGATTGATAAATGAGTGGCATTGTTTGTACTTTCACGTTCTCCCTCCTCTACAAACACATGCAGCAACTTGGCTAGTTAGAGACGGAGCCTCTCTTGAGAGAGCGATCCTTCTATGTCCTCTCATCTAATGGGCCCTTAGAGATTTCCTTTTTTATAGACCGACACAGAAGCAGACAGACAGACAGATCGGTGTCGGGTGCTTATCGGGACCTACCTTCTGCCGGCCATCATTAGTCAACACATCATGAGTCAACGCGTTCAGACATTTATCATCTGGCACTGTTGGCGTCACATACAATCCATGTCAGTTGGATAGCCTAATTAGAAATGCAAAAGACATATTTTTCACCTTACATATTATACTGTCCCAAGTGGCCAATCCCTGTACGTTGATATTTGTGCACTATGCTGAGGCAGCACACACACTCTCTCATTCCCAAAGATGTAGACGTCTTGAGGGTTCAGTCTCTCCTTTTGCTGAATTATGGCCTGGCCTTTTCTAGACGAGGCCGCTGATTAATGGGACCTATTAAACCTCGTCTGCTGGACGCGGATGGCGGGCTTGGGGGGGGGGGGGGGGGATGGCGGTGGGACTGGGGAGCACCCCTCCCCCCACACTCCTGATGGATGAGCTCAGAAATGGTCCTTACCGCATGTGTCATACAGCATCAGGAGATGTATTGATGTGCTGCTGGGGATGGTGTGTCGCCCCCCCCCCCCCCCCCCATACCATTCAGCAGCGACTAGACACCCAGAACCAGGGATGAGAATGGAGTGGAGTGAGCTGCGTTGAATCACCGGGGCTCCACTGTGGCTGGATGGCACAACAACAGTTGTGATGTGGAGTTAACCCATCCTGACAGTTTTCGTTCTTCGATTTTTCAAAAATAGCTCGTAGCTATGAGCTTGTAGATCTGCTATTTTTAAATAGCTAAAGCATAACGTAATGCTAACACCACAAGGGGTTCCCACGCAAAATGGGTTAAGGGAGAGTAGGCACATACATACAGTATACAGACGGACAGAAAAGACAGTCTGGGACTGTCCGAGAGTGACATTCTCATGGAAGGGCAAGGCAGAAGATTGTGATGTATGGAAGGAAGTAGGGCCTGCACACCATTCTTTTGGTAAAATAATTACTTTATTGAACAAACGACAACGTTTCGATCTTGATAGATCTTCGTCCGGTCAGTATAAAGATGCACAAATTTTTTCATCACTTTTATCCATTCCCCTCAGATTGAGTCCCTCCCCCCCATTGTGGCCCTCCCTCCTTCCATGATTGCCTTATTGGCCCTGCACCCACTGTCCAGGTGCGTTTGAATAGATATGCCCAGACAACAAGTATGAAATTCAACCAATTGAGGAATGGTAATAGGGTGATGAGTGACTCTACAGCAGTGGTTCTCAACCAGTGGTCCAGGGACCACCAATGGTCCTTGAGGGTCCAAGTGGTCCCCAGCCCAGCTAAATGATGGAGAGTTGGTAACCAAATGGACCCTTATAGATCTTTAACTCTTGAGAGCGAAAAATGAAACCAAATTGACATTTGGTTTCATTTTACGCTCTCAAGAGTTAAATTATTGTTAAACATCTGCATTTGTAGAAGAATTGTTATTTTGACCAACGTTTGCCTCTCATCTCTCCTATGGTACCACATCAATACGGCATGGAATCGTCGACCGAATCTTATCCAACGACGACAAAAAAAATATACTGTTAGTTAGTTCTGCGAGGCTGAATCTCATCAAACGGTGATCCGTGGCTCAAATGATATGATAGGCCATGATATGAAAAGGTTTGAAAAGCCCTGCTCTGAAGGAAGAGCGGTAGCCCAGTCCCCCCCACTGAAGTGTTATCTTGCTAACAGGGTATTACTGTCCTCATTAGAGCCATGTCCCATGGTTAATTATTGATCAGCTATGCAGAGATAAGTCACTCAGGGAGGCAAGGAATGCTGCATGCTGAGCTTTGACTCTCGACATGCATTCCTGCTGGGCGCACACACGCACACACGCACACACACACACACACACACACACACACACACACACACACACACACACACACACACACACACACACACACACACACACACACATACACACACACATCCAGTATACATACTGTATGTACAGATGATCTCTCACTCTCTCTGGCACACAGACGTACAGATGCACAGATGAGTGTTTTTGTATTGACGCAGACATACGACTCAAGATGAACAGGTTACTCAACAGGATATTTTACAATTATTCACCCTCCACTGACACTGTTGTAGCTATTCAACTGCAGCCAAAATGTGGCATTGTGGCAACAAAAGGCTAAGTGGAAAGTGGACAATCCATCGGAAAGGATATGTCTTTGAAGTTTTCCTTTTTTACCCTATTGTTAACCCTCCAGCGTCTAGTAGCCATATATCAACACTGACATTAGTCAACGTTTTCCGATGGCTGTGATTTTGCGCTCTGCTCCCCACGTGTGTAGCAAAAGTATCCCTGGAATTGCCTACGTCCTGGAATTGTTGCAGGAACGGACATGCTTTCTGTTGAACTGTGAAGATGAGGAAACGCTTCTTTGTGTATGTCACAATCGAGCCTATTTTATGTCAATTCTCCCAGGGAGGGTGAGATAATACATCGTTGAGAAGCGAGCGAAGGGGAGCTGTTCACAGTTCTGTTATTCTGTGTGAACTCTGGTAAGGTGATGAAGTTGCTTCTGGTATCGATTTTAATAACGGTAATAATACCAGTAGCACAGCTCCATTTGTTACTCAGTTTGGGTGTGCTCACATTGTTCGTGAATACATATCACGCCCGCGGCGAAGCTTTGAAAGGGCTATAATGTATGCACACAGAATAACTCTTCCTACTTCTGGGGCCCCTTCCCTACTTCCTTCACAGGTGTTACAGATGATATTAATTAAGGCTCTGTTCCATTTAGTATACAGTGGTTCTCAAACTTTTTAATTTCAAGGACTCCCGTAACTCTGAGAGTGTACAAATGAAACCATTTTGTACACCCTCAGAGTTACACACCCGTTCAGTGCCATTTGGAATCCACTCAAGGACACTGGTGTAGCAGAGTCTTTCCAGTGAGCCAACATGCACAATAGCATACCCTGACTCTTGTTTGACCAGAATGGAACAGAGCCTTCATTAGTACTGTCATCGGTAACACCTGTGAAGGAAGTAGGGAAGGAGCCCAAGTTCTTTCCAAAAGGGTGTGTGTGCATAGAGCCTATATTGCCTTGAGTTAAATGAACACTCAGGATTTTGCCGTGTGATGGTGTTGAGCAGCAGGTCGGTCGGGGTCCCAGCCCATTAACTCTAGCGTTCTTGGTGGGACAGACAGATAACAAGATATGGGACATGATGAATCCACCTCTGCCAGAGGTCACTCCACTGTGGCTTTGTTCTGTCCCTTTTGTTCCCTATCATGCTTGTGCTGCCTGCAGGCAAAGCTGTAACAATTTCACAAAGAGACTTTCCAAGGTAACAGAACAGCCTTATTGACGCCGGACCAAACTCAAGTGTCCGCGTCTCATAATGGAGACAGACTGTTCGTTAGCGATTGATCTACAGTGGGCCTACCTACAGTTGCTGATATGGTAGAAACTCACCCTTAACATAAATAGTTCTATTGCAATCACGAAGCATGATATTTCTCTCGACAAGCTCATTAATTATACAAACTCTGAAACCGCAGGCTTTTATTAATATCATTATAACTATTATCTGATTTTAAAGCTCGAGTCATGGGCATTCTAGGGAGAATGTCTGTGTTTTACTGTATAGTAGTGTTATATTTATTATATTAACATGACCTTCCCTCCCCAGCAACCCCCTTACATCATCCCTATCGTTTGTCCGTTTTATGTTCTCGTAATTTTTGTGCCAAATGTGCCATTTCGGTGGCACACCATGTCATGTATAAAAAATAGCACCTCTACAAGCTCACAACGTGTTACACCAGCACACAACTATCAATATATTATAGACTGTTCCATGTCCACCTTGAAAATAGAGAGAGGGAGGGAGGGAGGAAGGCAAAACAAAAGGGTGTTTGCCAGATAAGTTGTAATATAATGTGTGTGAGCGTCATTGATTTTCTTGTCTCTCCTCTCTCGCAGGTAAGTGGATGTGTGTTGCCGCGGGGGGCTCGAGAGGCGATGGGGTGGTAAGTGTGGACTCATTTTGAACACAGAGTCATTTATCAGCCCAGGACCCTGTGTCCCAGTCCTCTTCATACTGCATGCTGAAGGGGCTGGCGGGCCGCGGCTAGACAGTGGTGTAGAATTGTTGGATACCAGGGTATTATTGAGTATTTCATGTCTTTAGGTGGAAAGGTGAAATACGCACATTACAATTGATTAAGAGGCCTTCAGTGTACCTGAGATCGATATCATATAATGCAGTTATTGGATTATGCCCCACGCCAATAGCATCCATCAACACCGATGTCCTTGTCGGCTTTTAGTTGATCCACAGCTAATGAAGGGGCGGTGTCTGGAAGGCACTATGTCAAAGGTTGTGTGGTGGTTGTATAGCTCTGTAGAAGGCAACAGAGATGAGGGGGGCACAAGGACTGGGGTACACACTATTATGCATACTCATTAGTCATACTGTGTGGGATTTTGGTAGTTATTTGACACCATGTGGTCCTGTCAATAATAATATACTTATTGAGACACTTATACCCAAATATGGAGAACCCCAATCTCCCAAATTGGAGTGTCATAAGACTTGCACTCTGACAAATTGGTACCGAAGAGGCCTGGCGTCACAGTACTGACATCATAGCACTGACATTATACCTGACACATGCACGTACACATGCCGCATTGAGGGGCGCTAGGCGCTCTATGGCCAAGTCTATGGACTTTTTAGGTTTGTCTTATCTATGCCTGCTGTGACGTCAGGTGGCAGCCAAGTCTATGGACGTTTTATGTTTGTCTTATTCCAGCCCCCTGTGACATCATGAGGGAGAAAGCCAGACATTGGAGGGGGTGGCGCCCCTCAGAAAACTAGTGCAGACTGTGCATCACCTGATGTCATAGTGTATAATAATGTGTCAGGTATTTTTAATTCATGCCACCTGGCCTGGCAGATAGGCACTCCACTGAGCACCCCTTTTTGTTGTAGTTTTGCCCTAGGCTCTTGAGAAACAGACGTTTCATATTCAATAATTTTGCCCCTCTGCTCACCCTCGCCACACTTAAAAGTGCCTAATTATCTATCCACTAGTTTTAAGCATTGTCTCTAAAGATTAACCTCTGGTCACCCTTAAAATCTCAAACTGAGTTTGGAACAAAGCTAAGTGGCTCTGTCTGCAGCTTTTCAATGAGTGACGGAGGAAGAAAGCGCACCTTCACACGATTGTTTTATACAGACATCCTGACGACTGAGACAAAGGCAAAAGTCATCCGTATGAGACCCCCGCCCGCCTGCCCCCCCTCCTCTGATTATGCAGTCCTTTTGCCATCTCGCAGTGCATTGTGGGTAGTCATTAGATCTGTGGCAGTGAGTGGCCAGAGTGGTAAGCTATTATTGTCAGATAGGATTTATCCCTACGGCTATGCGAGTGTGTGTGTGTGTGTGTGTGTGTGTGTGTGTGTATACCTCTGCCAACGGGGGCAATGGGACAGCTGAGCTAATAGATGGCAGAGGATAATGTCATCTAACAGTGAGACTACAAGCTAGTGAGGACAGCGCTGACAGCTGATACATCCCCACAGGCTCAACCATAGGCTGCGAGTACGTCCTCTCTGGCAGTCAGAAAGAGAGTTAACTTTTCCATAAGAGCGGGTGATTATTTTGGAGGTCTACGTAACACAGAGTGGACATTCCGACCGACATGGTGCTGCCCTGACCGCCGTGGCATTTCACAGAGCTTTCAGCGAGCTAAACAGGGTATGGGGTTGTGTAATTATTGACATGGAGGCAGCTACCATGCAGTTACCACCCAGCCAATACCATGCTCTACAGCTTTTGTGCCACTCTATAGCACATGAAAGACCTTTTGACGGACGCATTTAGTGATGATTTCTCACCATAACTCCACTGTAGTTATGTGCAGTAGCTGTAATGAACAGAGAGCGGATTTTCTCTAAAGGTACACTATAAAATCCTGAGTGTTCACTTCCTTCAAATGGATCATTGAGGATCTTACTGTGCATCTTTAGGAGGAGTGGTGGCCGAACGGTTTGCGGAGCGGTCTTGATATCGGAAGGTCGCTAGTTCGTATCCCCGGACCCTGGGCATTGAACCCCTACCATGAAATGTTCTATGAGCAGGGCCTGGCTGTAAACAAGTTCTTGAGCTTAGTCCAGTTACCCTGGGTAAACATAGTACCTTTCCTTTCCTTATCTATTTATACAATAGGATATGAATCACTAACAAGACATATGGAAATTGGTCAAAAGTGAACGACCACATCAAACAAAAGTTGGGTTGAGAGATACAGTAAATAATCCGCTTGAGGGTTAAAGCTGATCAAAGCAATAGGTCAAACGCTGGGAGAACCAGCTGAATGAAAACCATGTCCTGCAAACCTGAAAAGGTCACATCGTGGATGTATCTCACATCATGTGCGTGGCCTTGAATCTGTTATCTTCAGGCATGCCTGTTGCCCTCTGCCAGATGTTTGTTCTCCTCTCACACACACACACACACACACACACACGCACGCACGCACGCACGCACGCACGCACGCACGCACGCACGCACGCACGCACGCACGCACGCACGCACGCACGCACGCACGCACGCACGCACGCACGCACGCACGCACGCACGCACGCACGCACGCACGCACGCACGCACGCACGCACGCACGCACGCACGCACGCACGCACGCACGCACGCACGCACGCACGCACGCACGCACGCACGCACGCACGCACGCACACACACACACACACACACACACACACACACACACACACACACACACACACACACACACACACACACACACACACACACACACACACACACACACACACACACACACACACACACACACACGTTCAACCCTCCCTACACAAAACATACACTAAATGTTTCAACACTTAAAGGCAGCCATATTTGATCGAGGGCCGCACAGGACCAGAGATGGATGGGGAATTGATTGGTATGCATCACGCTAAAGAAAAGGGGATTCCCAGCACTGTTTTCAAGGTCCATGGCCAATTGACTCGGTTTGTGCGGCATATACCATGACTACAGCATGTGCTGGCTTTGTTTGCCTTAAGCCATTTTGGGCGGGAACCCCTTTTGGTGTTTTAAACATTATGTTATAATTTAGCTATTGGAAAATAGCAGATCTACAAGCTCATAGCGCGCCACAGAGTGTCGCGCTACGAGCTTGTAGGTCTCGTAGCGCGAGACCTACAATCGTTAAATCGTTAAACTGTGGCGCAAATCATTGAATATATATTTCAGAGCGAACATTTTGAACTAAAATATTTGCTTCTGGGGGGTCCCTGGAACTACATATTTTGAGATGGGGGTCCGTGGCCCAATAGAGATAATTCTGGGGGTCCTTGAAAAAGGTTGAGCACCACTGACATAGAAACATGGGTTTTTCAGCCTTTTTTTCAATCGACCTCAGTTCAAAATGGGTTAAGGAATTGGTGTGAGCATATGTTGTGTCCTTTTCTGCAGCCAACAGTGGTGGAAGTACGTTGATTACATGATTAAACATGCTTGACGTTTTCTAACATAGCAGAAGTATAAAATAGTATTAATAATCTGAGTATAATAGTGGAGTAAAAAGTACAATATGTGCCTCTTAGAGGTGGAGTAGAAGTATAAATTATCAAGGATAGTAAATATTAAAGTAAAAGTATCTCAAAATTGTACTTATGTACAATATTTGAGAAAATAAGATCAAGTCCTATGAAGTAGAATATAACTAAAAACTAGAATATGCAGTACCAAGTGTATAATAAGCACTAGTCAGTCCTATTATTGCATCACAAAGTTAGAATCTATGCAGGTACTGTTCAATGAATATTCAAGTCAGACTTGCAGCTCCTGCTGTCTTACTCCCATTAGAAACATCAGTCATCAATAATCCAACAAGTTCTCAACGCCTGCTGAAAAACAACTGGTGGGAAACTAAAGCTAGGGTCATCTATTTTGCATGCTGTTGTTTTAGACTGATAAGCCATTAGCATGTCCCATGTTTTAGATGGTTTTGAAAGATGTCGGTGGCATTCCGATAATTTGGGGCGGAGGTTCTACCCTGGGGCCTTGCAGAGACAAAAATTGCCGTCTTATTGTGTTAAAGAATATGCATATTTACCAATTACCCGAATGCCCCCGCCCCCAGTAAAGGATCGCAGAAACGATAGGAATCAATAAATGTAATGCATACATTTTAACAGTCATCTTTAAATCTTACCATTACAAACTAATAAAAGAACCCTTGTCCTTGAAGGTCAGGGCTACAGCTACAGGGAAATAACCAAGATTTCCGCCCCTTGTGGAAAGGGAATAATCTTATTTGCTTGTATAAGGAGCATTGTCGAGTGTCATTTCATTTTAGTGACTGACCTTCAGTTTCATCATTTCCCATCATTTCCCAGTTACACATGCGGTGTCCAAAATGACAAGATGCTCAGCGAAGCAATTAACCTTCACAACATAATTTGCATAATTTTAATCTGCTTTGCCCATTGAAAAATAGACCATTTGTCATCAGCTGAAATTACACAGTGGCTAGTTTTGTTTTGTTAATTCCATTTTCGGTTTTCACACACCCTTTCACTCAACACCGTTTTAGATCAAAGTTAGATTTTTTTTTAAATCTGTCACTCACCGGTATGCTCATTGCTCAAGTCAAAATACCTTATAAATGATTTTGTACAAAATACTGCGTTGTTTCTCCACTCCAGAATGTACTACTGTGTGTCAGAAATACCTGTACTACATTAAGGGAAACCCCAATTGTGCTCTCCATTTTCTGGCTTTATTCCTCTCCTCTCACTCACTTAGCATCCATCTCAATCTAGTCTCCTAATCAACTTGACAACAATCCCCACTCTGTAATCTTGTTTGGTGTAAAGCGCACAGACAAACACACACACGCACATTCAGAGACATGATACAGATAAACAGCTGGAGGATATCGAGTCAGATGCCGTGTGTCCCAAATTAGAACCCTGCAGGCTGCGCCACTAACTCTCAGACTGAAAATACTCAGTGATGATTGTAAATACATCTAATGTATATCAGATGTCTCCAACCTTTACAATGTCAACGTTATTCTGTTAGAAGTACAACCGTTTTTTGGTAAAATCAGTTTGGTGTACCAACAGTTGAGAGTACTGACTTGAACACACTGAATCAAAAGCGACACTGTCTTCGACCGTTCTATCACTAGTATTGCATCTGCACGCTAAATGACAAACAGTTAGGAATGCCAATATGCAAGAATGTGCCAGTCAAAAGCCGCCTTACAAGAAAATCTAATCAGGAGTTATGGACAACGCTCCATGGGTGACAACAAATCCCTAAAAATCCTCAAAGGCAGCAGTGAGGAGTTTGTGTTGAGCGAACGTGTGTCATGTACTTCTGATGGCCTGTAGGCTGACATGATGGCTCGATAAGCCTCTTAAGTCGACCCTTCGCCAACGAACCGTGTTCCCGTTGGCTGTACCTCTGGCTGCGTCGATGCACTGCATTGCACCACCATCTTTTCTTGTCATCTTTTCATCCAGTGATGGGTTTTGGACAAAAACTGGAGTTATTTCTAGAGATGCCTCATTCAGTAGGATAGCCGCACTTTTAACACGATTAACACAGACGTTGTCGCCTGGATCAACGACAGGTCTGCTCCAGGTGTGCTCAAGAGGGGCTGCGACAACGCGAGCGTAAAAAGAAAAAGCTAAAGGGAGCCAGGTCTGGTCAGTCGCGGGCATTGTGCAGGAAACCAGCACACGCCCGACCATTTCACAGGACCGGGACCGCATAAATACGCTTGCGTTGTAGTCCCTCGATTTCTCCACTCGTACAGAAAAAAGAAAAGCAGGTCTCGTTGAAGATGAATTACTAGGTGCGTTAATCGCTGCCCGTTTGAAAGGACCTCAGAGGGTCCATTCAGAACGGACTACATGGAAGTAGTCATTATTGATTGAAGTTTTAAACTAGCAGTTGTAGGTGTGAAATAGCCTGAAAGAACCCTATGGTTTTCTGGGCATAGATGGGCGAATCAAACCGGCGCTGGGAACGATCGCCGGCTCCCTATTGGTTCACCAACCTATGTGCCCGCCTCCCCTCACCTCCCCTCCCCCGGCTCCCCCTCCTGTCCCCTGTGGAACACAGCGGAGAACACTAACGTCGCCACATTTGGAACGACGCCCCTCTGCACTTATTGGTTAGCACTCCCATGCCACATTTCCTTATGCATTCACCCACGCTCTTTTTTTCTTCTTTGTTCTTTTGAAAACAAATCGCCTGCGGTCCCTGAGGCTATATAGGTGTGAAATGACTACATAAATGTATATATTGTTTACAAGCAATGTGCCAGGGATGAGCATCCATTGTCTGTGACCTCTGCTGCCAGGCACAGCTGCTGGCTTTGATCTGCCTGGAGTGTAGCGGCGCTTTCGCCAGAACACAACTCAGCTTATTTACGAGGGTGTCGCTCATTCCTCAATCCTCAGACACGCCCATTTTATTGCATTTTGTGAAGGTCCCCCCCCCCCCCCCCCCCGCACTACGGAAGGATATTCGCTCACAGCTGGTGTGAATTCCGCGTTAGGCCATGGGCACATTGCCATGTGATTTGCCGAGCGCATTCATGCTCCATGGGGCAGTGAAGTGATTTTGGTGACTTCCATCTCCTTTGCTCTAGCGCCACCCTTAGGCCAAAAGGCACTTAGTGTGTGTGTGTGTGTGTGTGCGTGTGTGCACGCGCACGTGCTACGTGCGTGTGCGCGCATGCTTGTGTGATCGAGCGTACAGTAGCTGTACAGTAGGACTGCATGTTGTTGTTGTGTGCTGCTATGTGTACTCGTGTGTGCCAGAGTTTGAAGCACATGTCTGTCTCTCCTGGCCCACGTTAAGACCAAAACCATTCACATTAGTCACAGATGGCTTGGATTTGCTCTGGCAAACAGGGCTGTCAAGGCAGCTTTGCCTTAAACTATGGAATGTAGTTAAACCTCGCACGGGGAGAGCGAGAGAGAGTGGCCGAACCGACCGTGGTAGCCATCGGTAGCGTGATTAGGCAGTGTTTTCCCCATCATGGTTTGGCAGCCTTGTATTCATCTTTGCAGTGGTGAGGCCCGGGTTGGCACACCAACGGTCTCTCCACAGGCACAGAGACCCACATTCAGTTTGATTCCGTCGGCCACGCTGCAGTATGTGAACCACTGGCATGCTCTGTCGTACGACGGTGTCGCTTGGCAAGAAATAGCCAGGCCTCTTACAAGCTCACAGCGTGTCGTGTGATGCGACATATTCTAAGCCTGTCGATTGGCTATATTTAACCCATTCTGACCTGAGATCAGATTCTAACGCACAGAAGAATGGTGGTCCTTTAACGCATTTTGACCTGAGATCAGATTCTAAAAATGTCTTAAATCCTGACAGTTTAAAAAAATAGCAGACCTACAAGCTCGTAGCGCGCCACTCGGTGGCGCGCTATGAGCTTGTAGATCTGCTATTTTTTCAATAGCTAAAGCATTACATAATGCAATACCAAAAGGGGTTCCCGCCCCAAAAGAAAATCTTTTCTTATTTTGACATGCCCAAAATGGAGGCCACCAGGTTGAAAGTGGTGAGATATTATTCAGTTGCTCATAAGCAAATACAACAAAGACAGAGGGCCGCCATCTTGAAATATGGTTTGGTATACTTGCTGTTACCCCGCGCTAAAAATAACTCTGGCATCCATCCATACGAACTCCGGATTCAACTTTTCTGTTGTACAGTGGGTTTCAGCTCGATGGCAAAAAAAGTTTAAATAAAGTAATATTATTTGTAAATAATAAAAAAATAAATCACACCCGTGTGAACTGAGTGGTGCAACTCCCCTCCCCCCCCCCCCCCCCCCCTCCTCTCTCTCTCTCTCTCTCTCTCTCATTAGCAGTGCAGCACGTGTTTCTGGCAAACAGCGCCCCCCTACTGGTACTAATAGTCATTCTCGTGCTCATGGCCACATAGGTGCACACGGACATTGCTGGTTGTAGGAGTGGTTGCACCGCTCAATAATACGATAACAAGTCTAACAATGCCTGGTGTCTTTGTTAGGTGTATACAGAGTGTACAGAATCTGTGTTTGAAACAAAGGTGGCTATAATACATCTGTACATCTGTCCAAACTGACAAAAAATGTCAAGATCAGAATTAGTCCCCACAGTGCTGGAATGTAAATATTAAATTAGAGAGGACCTTGCTCGAGGCCTTCTTTAGATGGGCAGATGATGAGAGAGAGAAAGAGAGGTATTCGAAATGTGATGAAAATCTTGCAGATAAACATGCTTTGTTATGCTAATCGGGCAACCGCGGTGGCTGACAGCCATTGGCTGTGGCGGTTGAAGAGTCCTCTTCAGGAGCCAGTAGCTTTTGTTATCAGCGGCTGACAGCTGGAAAGCCTCTAACCCATTCTGGGCGGGGAACCCCTTTTGGTGTTTTAAAGATTATGTTATAATTTAGCTATTGAAAAATAGCAGATCTACAAGCTCGTAGCGTGCCACCGAGTGGCGCGCTACGAGCTTGTAGGTCTGCTATTTTTGAAAAAAAACGTTAAAATGTGCCTCAAATCTTTCCGAAAATTGTCATGATTTAGAAGATTTATTTTTTAATTTTGATTCCTGAATGGGATAAAGCCATGGAAGCCTACGAGAGGCACGGTGTCCTGAAACAGATTTTATATGTACTCATTTTGCCAGCCTAGTTTGAAAAGAAAGAGGGGGGGAGGGGAGAGAGACGCCATTGTCTACAAAAAAATGGCTGTTTGAGCGCTGCTAAATTTCCTGTGGAGAAATGTGATCCATTCCTCTTTCAGTTTGGGATATTCACTTTTTTCTGATGTTATTTTTGGATGAATCCTTATGGAATCTCCAAGGGTTTAACTCTGTATACAATGCGCTTCGTGTTACATTGCGCGAGAGTGAGCTAAATGATGGGGTTGTGCTACATTTAGATGCCCATTTCTGTTGAATGACAACGGGCTATGCTCAAGGGGGATTTGGTTGGTTTATCGCTGTGTGTGTTTTGTAAGTGCAGGTGTATATTCAGTCCATTCCTGTGTGTGCTTACATGATCACTGTGTAGGCTAAAGCAGATATCTCATCTACACAGATGCTGCACCATGAGTTAAGATTAGACCCACCATGTGTGCCAGTGACTTTAAGCATTATGTATATATACTGCCTGTATACATAATGCTTAATATAGTACGCATGTGTGGCTTATTTATCCTTGCGAGTGCTAGTGCTCTTGTGTTCTCAATTTGTGCACTGGACAATAAATGTGTTGAAACTATACAGCTTATACGCATAGGGGCATAGACGTTGATTGTCTTACATTTCCATGTTAATGAATACAGTCGCTCTCACTGGCCATGTATGGATGCTCCCCTCGAGCACGTGAAAAAAAAAAGAAAAAAAAAAGAATATATATACAGTATATATTCTTTTGCCCTGGGAGGGAAGACATTTTTGTCCACGCGTCATTGAAATGAAACCTGCATAAAGCGCATGTGCCTATGCTTTTTTGATGGGTTCCAAGCGTTACTTCAAATTCAAGTTCAAATTAAATCTCACATTTTATAGCCACTTAAACCTTAGATGAAATATACTTAATTGAGCGGAGTCCCCCAGGGGTCTATACTATTACTAATGGCCCTCCTTTTTATACCTGTACATCACATTTCTTCAAAACGGGGAAGGGGGGGGGGGGGGAGACAAAACACACAACAAAACTGTAGACACTACAGTAATGTGTTTCGCAACTCATAGAAATAGCTACATGATTGATTTGGCAGTACACAGTCAATTATGTCATTTTGGCATAATTGTTTTACACTTGAATTACTATTAGTATTCAGGATTTTTTTGCTTTGTATGAGTGCAGTCCCATAATTACCACATTGACACAATTTGCAGGGCTCCCCAATTTTGAAACTATTTAAGTGGCCTACACAGAACTCCATATCCTCCTACTCTGCTCCCCTCCAGAGACAGGGGGGTGTTTCTAATCCCAGTCCTGGTGGGAGGCCCCGGCGACGCTAATAACTTCTGGAATCAACTGCTATTCCTGGCAATCACTGAGCCCTGTGTCTGATCGATATGGGAGACCGAGGCAGCCGGCTGCCGGCCAGCCCAGCTCTGATAGCAGCTATTAAGAGTCCCCTCGGCCACTAACACCGGAGCCACATGCTTTATTCCTCTGTGGTCTGGTCCTCCCTGCATACGCCACTGATAGACCACTAATAGAGCCATGATTATGAGCCTTAAAGCTTAAATCAAAGTATTTTCTTCCTCTCCTCAGGGTGGGTTCAAGGTTGGATGATTTGCGTGTAATCAATCACCACTTCACCAGAGAGATCGGTGGAAACTTTCCCATCGTTTTTAGTTTTAGTGTGCAAGGTTTGTAGCTTTTTCTGTAGTGTTGAACGGCCGTATTATGAACAAAATATGTAATGCTTGCTAACACTGTCATCCACGCTGGATCACTGCAGACGCCTTTTCCATTGTAACTTCTAACACATGCCGTGTCATCGATGCCTGTGCGACCCAATGATATTACACAGGAAGCTATGCTCTTTGAAAAGCCACAGCAGCAACAGATGGGGTGCCAACCGGAGCTGCTTCTCTGTAAGAAACAATAACGACGTTAAAGTGGCCGCCCGCATTATTTTATGAGTGTGTCTTCCCAGGTTTGATCCCGTTATATAATCCATCCATGCATAGTTCAACGGTGATTGAAAAAATATATGTTTGCGACAAATGTTCAGCAATTAGTTTTTGTTCTTTTATTTAATAGCACACCCAAAGAAAAGCCGTATAAACATCCAGCATGTTTGAACCTGACCGGGGCTGTAGATCTGCAGCGTCGTGGGCCTCACATGCAGGAATGGACCTGACCGGGGCTGTAGATCTGCAGCGTCGTGGGCCTCACATGCAGGAATGGACCTGACCGGGGCTGTAGATCTGCAGCGTCGTGGGCCTCACATGCAGGAATGGACCTGACCGGGGCTGTAGATCTGCAGCGTCGTGGGCCTCACATGCAGGAATGGACCTGACCGGGGCTGTAGATCTGCAGCGTCATGGGCCTCACATGCAGGAATGGACCTGACCGGGGCTGTAGATCTGCAGCGTCATGGGCCTCACATGCAGGAATGGACCTGACCGGGGCTGTAGATCTGCAGCGTCGTGGGCCTCACATGCAGGAGTGGCGTGTGAATGACTCTGGAAGCCTGCTCGTGGCTGAACACCCTCTGTGTATACCTTAGAAATAGAAACCCATTCTGACCTGAGATCAGATTCTATAAATGTCTTCTACATCCAGTTTTCTGAAAAAGTCTGTCGTTCTTTGATTTAAAAAAAATAGCAGACCTACGTAAGCTCGTAGCGCGCAACTCGGTGGCGCGGTATGAGCTTGTAGATCTGCTATTTTTCAATAGCTAAAGCATAACATAATGCTAACACCAAAAGGGGTTCCCGCTCAAAATGGGCTAATGAACAGGGTCAGCTACTCTACTCGTACAGAGAGTAGACGCCGTATTATTATTAAAGTACCGTATCTGACTTTTATCCCCCCCCCCCCCCCCCTTTTTCTATCCTCTGTTATAATATTCCACTGCCTTTCTTGGTCAGTCAGTCTGGCTCGTCTTCTTTTCTCTCTATTCTTTTTGTTTTTTAAAACGTAGTGCTACGCCGGCTTTGTTAAGGGTGGATAAACAGGCAGACAATCTGTGACAGCGCCGTTCCATCCCGAGGGATAACAGCCCAATTTCGTTTCCACATTTGCTGTCAGTCGATCCACTTGGGAGACGGGGCGGGATTGAACCTGGGCTGGGAAAATTGCCTACATTTAACAATTTTATGTTTTCCACATTTGAATATACAGAATCAAGCATGAATCAAGACGTGTTTACCATATAGACAAAGTAAACACATACAGTGCATCTATACAACACATACACAAAGCATACGTGCACACATGCGCGCACGCACACACACACGCACACACACACGCACACACAAAAGCTAATAAATAGTTATATGAGAAATGTGGGGCGGGATCAATAAATAATTGATCCATTAAACTTAATTATACCCCATTTTACACACAATCCAATGAGGAGTTAAAGAAGTATGACCTTATCCCATTTTGGGCGGGAACCCCTTTTGGTGTTTTAAACATATAATTTAGCTATTGAAAAATAGCAGATCTACAAGCTTGTAGGTCTGCTATTTTTGAAAAATCGTGAAAATATTTAGGATTTAGAAGATTTTATTTAAATTTCGAGGTCAGGCCTAAATGGGTTATTGTATCCCACAGTCCCTCTAGGCCTGGATCGACGTACATTCATTCCATCCCTGAGTCTAAACTCTCACTCCACTGCTCAAGCCAAAACAGGTTGGAGTTCTCACCTTCCACTGCTAAATACGTAACGTTATACAAACATACAACGTTTTATTCTTGATAATAAAACAGAAAGGGATTACTTTGGACATTTCGCAGCGTTCATTCATCACGCTGGGATTCCATGTAACACCTAAATGAATACCATGCGTTTCATTGTAAACGGGATTTATACCGAAATTAGTGGCGATGTGAGATTAAAGCCGCGTGCTAAATCCCTCTTCAGCCACTGAGCTGATCTCTATTGACATGCCTCCCCCCACCCCCCCCCCCACCCCGAGAGGCAGGGGGAGGGAATCAATAGGCAAACGGCATCATTGATTCTGACTGCTTTGATGTCATGTTTCTCCCAGCTGTGAGATTCCCATCTCTGAGCTCCCCGCTGTCATACGACCCAGTCCCCCCCCCTCCCCCTCCCTCCCCGCCGCTCCCCCGGTGCCTTGTCTGGTTAGTGGCCATCGTGCTAGACGTCAGCGCCAGATAGCAATCCCGTCCAATGTTTGGTCGTGAAGAAGGGCATTAGCAGCCAGCGCTATATACACGATTAATGAACTGTTTTACAACACCGCGTCTGTTGTTGTGCCAGCCGCGTTGTTTCCACAGAGGACGCTATGAATTTCACTGACGCAAACGATGATGCACATTGAACAAACGTCCGATACGATGTACTGGTGTTGGTGCAGAGGAGAACGCCAATGACGACGAGGCTCATTGACGAGCTATGGATTCCTATATATACTGTATATGTCCCGTGTTGCTGCCGCGGTAACGTGCCCCAGATGTGTGTGTGTGTGCCGTGCGGGCGGCGGAGTCTCTCAGGAGCGTTCTGGCCTGTGACATCATCACAGTGGTCCAGACAGTGCCATGCATCCATCCTCCTGAGGCCACCGTGTTATTATGTGGTTCTTCTCCCCAGACGTTCTCTCGGAGTCGAGCCATTTCTAAGAGAACGAGATATTCAATTTACCGAGGTGCGGAAATCCAACTTCTACAGACGAGTATACGAGTGGACACCGATAGTGATCATCTTGGCTGGGAGAAATGCAACAAGCCATTTATTTTTATTTTTTACTTTTCCTTTTCTTTCTTTCTTTTTTTCCCTTTCTTTCTCTTTGTCTGGAGAGGCTTAATCCCTCCCCACAATGTGCTGACTGAGACACTTATCACAGCTTCCAATACTACGCGACACAATGATAGGCTCCGGAAAGTCTCGTCAAATCCATTTATTGCACAACAATAGGGCCAAGACACACTGGGATTTTTCATTCTCTCAATTCAATAGTGGCAGGATTATTTTTTGGATTGCGTCCACATTTCGCTAAAACGCCAGGGAAAGAGTCAAGGTTGCACAGTAAAATCCTGAGTGTACATGTAACTGTGCATACACTACACAATGTTAGCCATTTGGTTACATTTTGTACACTCTTGAGTTACAAATGGATAAATGAACACTGCAATTTTTACTGTGTACAAAGCTTTGATTTGATACACTGTGTGTAAGGAAAATTCACTCGAGCATCGCTGCTGTGAAAGCAAGGTCGACTTTAGTGGGTCTATTTTGGGTCGAGGACTTGCACTCAGTTCCTTTATAAGAAGACGAAAGTCATTTTGAGAACATGTCTTGTCTGCTACTGCCAGGCTGGTATATTTATAAGAGGCTAAATAAGTTGTGGGTTCTACATCATAAAATGCAAATCCACTGGGAGTCTTAACCGCCGAATTAGCCACTGCCCAGCGTATCGTTGGACTTAGGAGCTTGTAAATTGGCTTATAATGGCACCAGAACTAGCCGTTTTACTAAATGGAAACAATGAGCGAAAATACTATGTCATGTCATTTGATATTTTACGCGGATGATTATGTATACTTGTTTGACATTATTGTGTTATAATGGATAACTAAAGCTATGTATTCTGTACATTTTAATGAGTCGAAATGTCAGGAGCTTGTACATTCCGTCTATACCTCGCTGACTGAAGTCTTAACCCATTCTGGGCGGGAACCCCTCTTGGTGTTAGCATTATGTTATGCTTTAGCTATTGAAAAATAGCAGATATACAAGCTCATAGCACGCCACTCGGTGGCACGCTATGAGCTTGTAGGTCTGCTATTTTTTTTAAATCTGTCAGGATGTAGAAGACATTTTTTAGAATCTGATCTCAGGTCAAAATGGGTTAACTGTGTTCTACTAATAAAAACAAATCACTGAGTCTTACTGTGGAATCAAGCTGAAATTCTTCCATCTCCATCCCCAACAGCAGGCTCAGTCTGTTTGGGCACTTCGCCAAGGCCTTGAGTGTCGGCTGAAAGATGCCGATGCATCAAACATTTAAGTTGTAGTTTTTTTTGTTTTTTTTTCCTGTTCCTGTTCTGACATATTGTACCTGCTGACAGAGTGAGAGAGAGAGAGAGAGATACAGCCCTGAGCTCAGCTCATTAGGTTGAGCTCTGTGAGGTGTCCTGTCACAGTGTCACTGTCACACTCACTGCCAGGGTAAGATGTTCATCCACCATGAGAAAGGAGCGGACAGGAAAAGTGGTCTGAAAGTAGCTCTAAAGTTTGGTGCGGGTGTGAGTACAGGTGTGTGTGTGTGTGTGTGGTTGTGCGCGTGCGAAAGAGAGACACGTACAGAAAGCGAGCTGTAGAACAGAGCTACACAGTACAATTATCTGTGTTAATATAACTCCAAAGAGGGAATTTGGTCATTTGGCTTTGTCGTTATAGGCGAAATGTCAGATCTGCAAGTTGTGAGCTCAGCTTAATTGGCTATTTTCACCACGCTACACAATCAACGTAGCGCTTGTTCACACTGAGGACTTGAGCGTGTTTGATAGAGAGTCCATCAGAGTTGCGTCTGGAGCGCATATTGCGAGCCTTTAACAATAGTTCACCCCAAAAATTACTTTATTTCTACCGTTTACTCACCCTGTGATGTCTTGAATACAATAATTAGTTTTTATGTTAATCCAACTAATCAATTTAATCAATAACAATAATTAATTATTCATATTTGAAATACAGTATAAAAAATAGTATAAATAGCCGATCTACAAGCTCACAACATGTTGTGAATCATGCGACACGCATATGACAAAGTACAAAATGAGTGGTTAATCAGACTGATAGATTAATTTCAATTGTTTCACGTCATTCATTGAAAAAACACACATTTCACTGGTGGAAGAAACTGCAGTCACTCAATTTTATTTGTACTCCTCCTCCTTGTGGAGAGAGGGAGGCTGTGGGAAGGTGTGACTTGTAGTGCAGCAAGGAAGTGTAGTCCAGGAATTGTGGTCATGAACATGGCGTCATATACCTAAAACTGCGTACATTACACACATAAAGACTCCAGGAAAGTGTTTCTTGTGTCCTAAAACATCATTCAAATAAGATCTGGTTGCAAAACGGGTGAAGTGGCCCTTTAATCGAAAAAGTAATCAATAAAAGAATCGCCAGGGCAGCCCTTCCTGGAGTTTGAAGTAACGATGTGAATGGTGTATATATATGTACCACACGTGTGTCCCTCTTAACGGCTACAGATACATGGACAAGGACTTTTCATTCATATGTGTTGACCCGTGGGTGACAGCCGGAATAAATGAGCCCAGGTCCCATTAGCCTCCAAGGGAGAGAGAGAGAGCCCCCTGGCTCCC
Source organism: Protomyctophum parallelum (assembly GCF_964188405.1). Taxonomy (NCBI): domain Eukaryota; kingdom Metazoa; phylum Chordata; class Actinopteri; order Myctophiformes; family Myctophidae; genus Protomyctophum; species Protomyctophum parallelum. Next base: position 15,628,280 of record NC_139717.1, on the reverse strand, counting down.
ATTAAAGCCAGCCTCTCTGTAGCTTTAGGCTGACCTCACTGACATCACACATGTAGATGTATTCTGCTTCGCAAAGCCGCGCTCCTCTCGGGCGGCATATCGATCATGCCAAAGATCAGCACATGACGGTGGAAGGGAAGAAGGGATGGGGGGGGGGGGAGGAGGAGGAGTGGCAGAACGACAGATGGAGACGGAGAGACCAGCAAATCGGAGGACATGGGAATTAAATTGAATCGAAAGAGATATAAACTGCCTGCGCGTGTGTGCGTGCGAACGTGCGTGCGCACGCACGTGTTTGTGTGTGTGTATGTGCGTGCACGTTTTGTTTTGAGAGAAACCCACACTAGACAAGGTGATAGCCAAGAAGGATCACAGCAAATGCTCCAGACAAGCAGCAAAAGGCCTCATGTCACTGGTGGAATACCGAGCAGGTTCGAACCCTCCAGCCTCGACCAGGGTCCCATTAAATCCCACTTTTCCACAATAAATCTGCAGCTTTTCCACGCGGTAACCTTACCCCTCTATCGAGTACATTTCTAGAATCAGCCATCTACTGCAAACCGTCACTGACTGCTCCCAAAACGTTTGTGGTCTTTGATAAATAGGCAGAATGCTATTTAGTAGTATCTTTGCTGTCCTCAAGGTATCATAAATGTGGCGTGTTGTTTTCTTCTCATCTCGTCACGTGACTTGGGACCTCTCCACAGTGTTGCCCCGGTGCCTGCCGATTAGAAAATATGTATTTGTATCCATGAAACGCTGTCTCCCGCATTCAGTTGTTTGTTTTGAACACAGACCCTGAATTTCGGAACCGAGACCGCATGTGGTGTGCTGTACATGTAAATCATATTAAGTCAAGCGTATGAATTATACATGACAAAACTCCACGGGTTACCAAATACAGTACATACTATGGTGAACATGAAAAAGCTCTTATTTACTACAGTACGTCTCAGTATGTCTTAAGTAACCTATTTTGATATTCAGTATATCTGTACTTCTGTACGGAATGGATTGAAAGACCTTAAACTGTGTGATTCATAGTTTGGCTTCTTTATATACTATTACGATATAATGAATGACATTAGTAATGACATTAAATGCATATATTTGGCTCTTAACTTGACATAATGTTATGGTTTCCAGTTTCCATTAAACATCTCTTGTCATGTAAGACTATACACAGTTCAGATTCGTGCACATTATAGACCGGCTCTGGATGTAACGTTAGAGTTAGTTAATTTCCTGCCTGTACAGTGCCTCCATGGTGTGTGGCGGCAATGTGCACGCATGTGCACATTTGCTTGTGTGTTTTTATAGTTTATAGTTTGTGAGTGTGCCTGAAAATGTGTGTGTATGAGCGTGTGCATGCGTGTGTGCGTCTTTGTCTACAGAGGCTGTGTCTTTCCCAGTTTGAGCCTGTTTCCTGACTAACCGATCCCCTCTCAGCAGCCGACAGCAGTGATCTCAGCCTGAAGGGACTTGTTTGTTTAGAAGGAGCTGGTCGATGGCACAGATTGCCCAGCGAGGCTGTAATTACACCGAAATCCACAATGGCAGCACTGGGAAGCGGATGAACTGGTCAATAAGTCACACCACATCCGTCCGCGCGCGCCCCGTTGTTCACACACCTGCTGGCGATGTTCCTCCCCTAGCAATTAATACCTAACTGCAAGTAGACAGCAACAATCGATTGTCGCGGTGTTAACTGAAATACTCTGAGAATAAAGTTGCCTCGTGAATCAATGGCAGGGTTTGTATATGTACAGTACCATGGTAACTGCTCATGTGTCCCTGGCACTTGATGTAGGGTAACGGTTAACTCAGGAGGGTAAAATGCCATAGCATAGTGTGTTCAAGATGTTTTATCATCACCTTCACAACACAGCAGGTACAGTGAAGTAGCACCAAATCCTCCCACTCCAAGCTTAACCACAACAGTGTGGATGGAGACAACGTGCATGCATCCGTTGATTTGTCCAATGCTGTACGATTGTCTGTCTCTGTGTGTATATTCCAGCCACGTTGCGTCTCTGTTGCGGTCGTGTACGATAAGCGGCTGGACGAGAGCAAGCTCTCTGCAGGGTTTAGGTCCACATCCCCATGCCCCAGTGGACCAGTGCTGAGTTCACAAACTGATATTTCATTGTCACGTATTCATTCATATTGCCACCGGAGGTTTGCAAAGGGTCCTTCATGCAGGCTAGCACCATGCATGGAAGCCATTTTATATACATATAGTTCCGCCGCGCACTTCCGCCATTCAAGCGCCATTGGGTGTCTGGACAGACAAGGGGATAGGATAGGGGAACGGGAGAACAAGGTCCAATCATGGAGCAAATCATTTAATACACTTGGACATTGAGAGGGAGAGGACCCATGCAGGTGATATAGGGTAAGAGTAAAACAATAAATTAATTCAATAAAATCATACATCTTAGCAGCATCATTCATAAATGATGTACTATATTATAGTACATAATACCGCCTCACCTGAGCTTTAATTCCGAGATAAACTCTGCTAAAGATTGCGGCCGTTACGGGACTCTATGGAGCGCGGGATGATCGTTAGGCAACTGTTTTTGTTTACTCTCGTCCGTTCCAAGATGGACGCCGTTTCAGGCGATGCACGCTGTGTCCACGAGGCCTTCCGTAAACGCACGCCGTAACCGTATATTGGCGACAACAGTTTATAGAACATTTCTATACGATTATAGAAATGTGTTAAGCTGTGTGTGTGAGACAGCGTGTGTCTCCCAAGGGACACTAGTCTAGGAGCACTCTCGTAGTGTTTGTTTCAAGATAGACCTCTCTCTATCTTGTGTCTACTACAGGGGTCTGCAACCTTTTCGACGAAGTGCTGTCTTTATTTTCTTGATAGTCTGCGTTTAATTATGACACCACATCCAAACTATATATTTCCATCAGATTTTGATTGTTCATACACTCATAGCAACCTTTATTTTTTCTCTTCTTCTTTAGAAACATTTTCTTTCACATCAGCATGTATGATTTCTAGACTCAATTATTATTTTTACCACTGTCTCTCCAGTCAGAGTTCAATGAATGTGAGTCTAAATTAATGTAGAATTATGTGCAGGATGTAATTTGCATACAGATGTGAGTGGACTTAATGTAACCGTAAACCTTTTTTTTATATACATTTAAAAGAAAAATCATCTCTCACACTTGTGCCAGTGTGCCAGTGATCACCCTCTGCTGTGCCAATGTTGGCACCCGTGCCTAAGGTTGCCTACTCTACTACACACTCTTACATATGCACGCGTGGACACACTTACTTTGAAGGGCTCGATGATTGGCCTCGCATGGCGTCTGTGAGCACCAATTTACTGTGGCTCTGCATGACTCGAGTACTTGAGTGTGTGTTGTGTGTGTGTGTGTGTGTGTGGGGGGGGGGTCTGTGGGTCCACACCAGTGATGTCATCTCCCAGCAGTGGCCTTTCTGTTCCCTCTTCTCCTGCCCCATGGTATCTCGTCCTCCCTTTATATTATCCTCCTCATCCTCCACGACGACAACAACGAGGACACACACGGCCTGTAGACATGATGGACCTTTATTTATTTAGCTCCGTGGTATTTCTGTCTCACTTTGTTCCTCTCTACCCTGGCTCGGTTATTCTCTCTGTCCGCACCACGTATGTCCCGTGTGTGTACCACTAGCTGAAGCTGTTGAAACCCTACAGATAGTGACACTAGCCTGTGGGGAAAATAACTGATCTTTTTTAACCACATAAGCCATAGTGTCCCTATTCTGGGCATGACATAATAGGTAAGCAGTCGCCCTGTAAATAAATAGCCGGTCTGTGCTTTTTCAATGAAGCGATTTGGTGGTGTAGAGGGACATTTAATTTGTACTGGCACCTTCTAATCCTACAACTCCCAAGGTTCCTTCCATTCTTCTTGGCACATCTGCTCATTGAGTCCAGTGTTGCATACATTTTATATAAACGTTCTCTTTGCCATTGTTAGTCAAAATTCTCCATCAAGTCTTGATTCAGATTTTCTTTCTCAGCCTTCCAAGTCCCATGAGAATATGAACACATTTTTTTAATGAGTTTAGCAGCCATCCGTAGCCACGTGCGGAATCTTTGTGCTCTGGACCTGCTTATTATTCATGAGTTCTCTGTAATTGTGATTATATGCCGTTTTAGCGCACGTTTCATATCAGCGTTTCGTAAATTGTTCAAAACAAGTTGCGTTAATGAATTCAAGCCTCATATGCCCTTGCGAGACGGAACCTTTTAATCGCCAATTCCTGTTCAATAGGAGACGCTTTGATGCCGACGGCCACGGCGGTTCACGCCTCTTTACCAGGCTGTCATAAAAAGCAGCCTCTCTCTGAGAGATGTCACTTGACTGCCTCTCCAGCCTTGACGGAGTGCCTTTTACCCAGGATGACCTTGTCCTTGTATCTCAGCCACTTAACGGGCGGGCACTTTGTTACAGGAGCACCGCGTGTCTGTTGAGGCCGCCGCGGGCAATTCGAGGGGACATCATAAAATGTTGTTTATTTATTTATTTTCTCCTCCTGAGGGACGTTGAAGATGTGCTCTCAACCCTTGGGAGGGGGGGAACAAAGATATGTGTGCCAAAGTGAATACAACAGAACAGAGGTTATGATAAAAAGAGGAGAAGAGAAGGATCAGAGGTTATGTTGTGTTCAGAGGTGTAGTGGAGGGGGAGCTTAGATGAATGGTGCTACCTCACTTCTATATTGTTTTATTTTATTTTTACGTTTTTAAAATAATACTTTTAACTAACCTGACAACCAAACAGTACAAACAGGGGAAACAGGGGGGGGTGGTTCCTCCAGTTCATCTTCACCATCATCGATAATTAAATCGGATAGAAAATATATATTATATCCAGGCACATGTGAATGCTTTTAGATGTTCAAGTGATTCAGAAAAGGTTGAGAGCCACTGACCTTAACAGTGTAGGTTGAGAGCCACTGACCGTAACAGTATAGGTTGAGAGCCACTGACCTTAACAGTATAGGTTGAGAGCCACTGACCTTAACAGTATAGGTTGAGAGCCACTGACCTTAACAGTATAGGTTTAGAGCCACTGACCGTAACAGTATAGGTTGAGATCCACTGACCTTAACAGTATAGGTTGAGAGCCACTGACCTTAACAGTATAGGTTGAGAGCCACTGACCTTAACAGTATAGGTTTAGAGCCACTGACCTTAACAGTATAGGTTGAGAGCCACTGACCTTAACAGTATAGGTTGAGAGCCACTGACCTTAACAGTATAGTTTGAGAGCCACTGACCTTAACAGTATAGTTTGAGACTCTGAGAGCCACTGACCTCATATTCATATTGCCAGTCGATGTCGTCCCTGAAACCATTTATTGCGTTGCATTCATTGCGTAAAGCCTCGTATAAGCACAAAAGCACAAATCAGTGCAAAATCTGACAATTGACAATTATGATTTTTCATCAATGGTTCCATAATGTAAACGGGATGCTTTGGCAAAGAGGGGGAGGAGACAGATGGTGCCGTGCTGTCACCTGGAATGCATGTCTGTTGATAGATGGCCACCTGTGTTGCCAGGTTAGTCTCACAGAACTAATTCAGGTGCTGCGTTTAGTGTTAGATTTGAAGGTTAACTTGGTGCACATTTGTGCATTGTTACAAGTCCCGGTCTCCCTTGGGATTTGGGGATTTGCCTTGGGATTATATACTGTGGTTTGAAAATCATCTATCGCCACTTTCAACCTCACATCCCTATTTTTATTATAATTTTGGAATTCATGACATGATGTGAATCATGTCATGAATTCCAAATTCCAAATTCCAAAAGCAACGTGTGCCTTGAGATAGTTTTCTTGCCCACTGGTGTGCCTTGGACCCCAACAGTTTGAAAAGCACTGGCCAGGATTTGCTCTGCGTAAAGCCTTTTAGGCTCTGTGTCGTCACAAGGGGCATGTAATTGTTGACCCAACTTGGGTTATTTGATCTGTGTGTTAGTAATGCATAGATACTTGCGAATCATTTTCATCTGAGAGCCTACTGTACAAACAGACTCAAGCACGCACACACACACACACACACACACACACACACACACACAACACACACACATCTGTGGAAACACTGAGATCCGCGGCACATTTATAAATTGAATTTCAGGCCATGGACTCATTAAACCATGGAACATGATTTACCGCTTATCTTTTCCATTCCTTGCGGGAACATCACCATTAAATCCAGGCGGGCCGTTTTCAATAATCTGTGGTCCACAAATAAGCGAGCGATACCGACCGCAATTGTGAGAGGGAAAAAATAATACATTAGTCTTCGTCCCGTGACTTGAGCCCTGGCAAGAATGATCCTCCCTCGACCTGAAACCCTGCCCGGACACTATTAGCCGTGTCAGAGCGAGGCAGAGAGCCCAAACGTCACGGTAACTGTACTTGTAGGAGCTTGTTTTGAAAACGGAGAGTCGGTGAGTGGGAGGTGGGGTCAGGAGAAAGAGGTGGGTGTGCTTGTGTGTGTGTGCGGGTGGGTGGGTGGGTGGGTTGGGCGGGGGGAAGGGGTTTCAACAAATTATAGGGTAATAGTTTCTCTCATTAATTTAATTTGAAAGCGCTTCTCTCCCCCCCTGACATACATGGTAGATCTGTTTCGGGCTGAAATGCCAGACATTTTATAGACTGTTGGCAGCCCAGAAAAGATATTAAAGTGGTAAAAAAGAAAAGTCCCTGCAATTTGCTATAGATGTTATTTCCCACTGTGGAGAAAAGTATGGGTTAGCTGTATGCTTGCACCGTAATTGAAACTGGCTTGTTATAGGGGGTGCCTTGTGCTTTGCCAGTTAGTGCCTGGACCACATGCTCCTTGTGAGTCACCAGGACCCGAGTTCGAATCCGATCCGGCTCCCTCGACCTTGGTTTCCTGCCTCTCTACTATTGACAAAAATAAAAAAAAATCCAAAAAAGATCTACAGAAATGTATACTTGTATACAGCTGGGAACATACAGTATAACACACCTCCAAGATATCTGCAGCTCTGTTTTGACAGCCCAAGTGAATATTTGTTGTCAAAACAACTGTGCGCGTGCGTGAGAGAGAGACAGACAAACAGAGCAAGAGAAACTGCATGCAACAAATACTTGAGTCGCCTCAGTCAAAACGCCAATTGTAAAAGTGTGAAGCACAGATGAGACGGTTAATCGGTTATTATACCTGCTGCTTTCTATGCAGCCCCCCCCCCCCCCCCCGCCCTCCCATAGAGAGCTGTCCTTTGCCATCCATTATTGCATTATTGCTGTGGGCATCATCATCGGGCCATGAAGCACCGCAGGACTAGGGGTCAGAATGGGGTTGCAGACACCTCCCCCCCCCCACCCCCCCAGCTCCCAGGCGAGTAGTCATCGGACCATAGAGAGGGTAGATTCTTATATCTCCACTATTATCTCCCTCACCGGCAGCGTTTGTTTTAGACTGCACCGCCCATATCTGATTCTGCTGCCATGGTGAAACGCAAGCCCTACGCTCAATTCCTGTCACTTTCCAGGTTCATATCAGTTCACCTGGCTCGGGCTGCACTCATACGATGTTATTCCCCTGGAAGCCTGACTTTATCCACCAGCACATTTAGTGCCGCCTCCGCAGCAGTGTCGCTGCTACCGCTGAATGTTTCATTAGCTCAATTAGTTTTACCCGACAAGTCCTGTGTCATGTTTATATTGCTCAGGTATCCGCTGCACGGTGAGTGGAGTAATGCAAGCTGTGCTCGGCCTAGAAATCTGTTAAATCTATCATTTAACCGAGAGACACCAGAGTTTGCTGTGTAGGTGAAAGGAGATGTTTAATTGCTTAGAATGCAGTTCTTAATGAAGTTCAGTGAAATGAGCCATGGAAATGGATACAAACAATGTCAATGTCATGCTTATTTTTACGGTTTAGTTCGCTGTGGCGTTATCAAGCTCCTATTGCTATACAATTACTTTCTGAGACACCCATTATGATTACAGTATACTTTGGTATTCCTGGGATTGGGCAGATCCAGACCACTATCTGCGCTATTATATAATTACATAATTATATTATGTATAAATTAAATTACTACACAACAAAGATATGTTTTCCCCAGTGAAAACACCTACATGTGGAGTCTAATGAATTGAGCAGCACTCCTGGGAATGGCAGGCTGGAAGTGGAGAGGAATGCATGATTAGTCCCCGTCATACCTCCGGAATGTGCCCCATTGGACTTGATTCAGTTCTGGATCAAAGAACACACCATAGGGAAAAGAAAATCACATCTCCCAGCAGAGATATTGCCTCTGATGTGACTAAACCTTTTTATTGCACCTGGCCGTTCACCATAAGTTATGACGTACTGCACCTGTGGGTGAGTGGATGTGACATTGAACTGTCTTTGTCTGTTTATTTAGACATCTAATTTCCTCTTTCATGATGTTTGCTTTTTTAAAGTCATCTTGGCACCAAAGAGGGTCTAAAGTTAAACCCTCAGTATGTCTTCTGAGAATTTGTAGTAGGAACTAATAGAATCCCATGAACCATAATATGGTTCATAGAGTTGTAATATGTAATCTGGTCAATATATAATATGGTTCGTAAGAGCTTTCCAGCAAGCAGTAGAGGATCACTGACATTTCACTTACATAGGTATTGAATTTAAAAGCAAATCATATCTTTACAAAATGCCTTTCCGTGTGTGATCTGCCTGATATAGATAGGAGAGAGGAGACTAAGGTCCCCCTGGTGACTCACAGACCATATTGTCTGCACTAATTGGCTGCTCTCTTTAGCCCATCATCTTCGGAGGGAGTGAATCTCTGAGTCATCAGGTTTACTCTTTAGAAAAGAGTAAATATGCTTCTTTATAAGGTGCCAGCCAGCCTGGCAATTACACCACAGTTGCATCACAATTGATCTTTCAAGATTGTCCCCATAAATAATATAAAAATAATCACACAGAACATTACAGGCACAGTGAAGCCAGTTCCCTAGTATTGTTTTCCACAATAGATTCCAACCTTGATCCTTTTCAAGTCAAGCCTGTTGAATGGGGCTGTGGAGGCAGAGTTTAAATTCTACGTGCCCATGATTAGACTGTCAGCTGCCTCTTAATGAAGATGGAACTAGTAGCTGCTAACCCGTTATTAAGGCTATTTGATACTTTGACATGCATTAGTCGCTTGACAAAAATGACATATCCAACAAAGAAAGTGTCAGCATAATTCACATCGACAGTTTTTTGCAGTTGAGAACATGGCATTTTATCGTACGACATGGCAGTTCAACAAAGAATACATTTGCCTTTAGTTGGCTTAGCATAACAGGTGACTGCGGCACTACGTTGCTATAGCAACACCACAGCAGAGAACTCATCCCTGTTCACCATGATTGTAATGGAATGTCTGCTCACACACGCCCTCACAGCCCTCACGGCCCAGCATTACCTGGCACTTATGTCATGGAAATGAGGCAGTTCTGTGTCTGGGTTGTGCTTGGTGAGCTCTTCACAGGTAAAAAGTGAAAATTGTGAAATTTCATCCGATTCCGACCCATTCCGAGATTTATTTCAAACGACGGCACAGAGCCCTAGTGGACCCGTGACAATTTGGTCCGATTCCGATCCTAAACAAGCCTAAAACGTCGCACAAGTTAAACATTGTGTTTCTCTTTCACCAGCGCGCTGGCGCACACACGGTCACACCGTAGTACGGCTCTTCTGGGATCCACTCTTATATTACACATAATGATAGACAAACCCGAGTTCTGCGGGATGTACGGCCGATTCCGACCCGGCCCCCCCGAGTGATTATGATAAAACACGGATCTGTGCGGTCTCGGGTATTTTCGGAATCAGGGGGAAGGAAGAAGAGCTCTAGTGTGGACCATGCAGTACACATGATGTGTCTGGGTTGTGTGTGGTGTGTGTTACACACGGTGTGTCTGACCTTTTTGCTCCTTTCTCTAAATGTATAGTCAGTTCTCATTTAGTCAGATTGCACTGTCAAATGCTCTGCATGTGAGATACAAATGGATGAAGTAGCAATGAGAGTTTTAACGTGTAACCCACAATGAATGTCCTGTTGACCACCACTATACACTACAGTAACTACAGTAACTATGGAGCTGTGTGTCAACGAGCAGAGCAGCATGGAATCACAGAACATGTCCTTATAGGCATCAGACATACAGTAGGTCATTCTCTCATAGCATTATCTGTCACTCAGCTATTTCTGTCTTGCTTTATTGAATTCTCACGCGCGTGCGCGCATGCACGCACACGCACGCGCACGCACGCACACTCATAAATACACATCCAACATGCATTCATCCAGCTTGTTCAATAGAAAATATGCAATTTGTGACACTTGTGGAAAGAATTCTGTGACCAAGTATATTATACGGTATTAGGCTATATTCGATACACATTCCTGCCTAGCCAGGTTTAATTGTGAGGGCTTTTCTTTGATGGTGCATTCTGAGCAGAACCCCCCCCCACACACACACACACACACACACGTAGATATTGAGTTAAGACATGCCGTCAGACTGTTGTCTACTGTACGTCAACAGACATGACGCATGCAGACAGAGGCTGTAGACCCCCAGTAGTTCAGTGAATCACTGACCACCGCTATGCTCTGCTCAAGTACAACAAGCAGGCACAGGCACACCAGATTCTACAAATCATCTTCTTAAATCCTGACAGTCTTCTGAAAAACCTGTTTCTATGACAGATGCCTCCTCTAAATGTGTCTAAAAGGGTCTAAATGTGTTCATTTATCCATTTGTAACACAAGAGATGAACGAGAAGAAAATGTACGCTAAAGATGTCTCGGTGCACTCGCTAATGAAACAAATGCACCTGGGGTGCAGGTACTGTACTGGATCTCTTATCAACGCCGACATCTCTTGTTTTCCGTTCGTGTCTCTAGTTTGTGACCTTGACCTTTTCATCCTAAAACTAATCTATTCAGGGCAGCCTCCACACGATCATTACCACCAAGTTGCATGGACCGCCTCTGTTCTCGAACTTGAACCTTGAACTTGAGTGTGACAATTGATGACAATGATCAGTAAACATGGTGGGAATTACCCACCATGTTTTTTGATAATATTAGACTAGATATCGTCTTTTCACTCGCCAAATTTGACACGTCAACTATTGTCCCACATTTTTTGTAAATCATCATAATAATTATGATGATTTACAAAAAATGTGGGACAATAATAATAATTAAAGAAAATACTGAAAATATTATTTTCAATAGCGAAGTAAAAATGTTTTTTCGTGCTATTAGATGTTGTCCATATTGCCCAGCCGTACTGCTCATCTGTTCTCCAGTTAAAAATACATAAACTCAACACCCTGCCCTGCATTGCTTCTGGGCAAGCTGAATTAATTACTCAACGAGTCCGTCTAAGACAAGTGGTTATAATACATTGTTTTTCTCTATTGCCATGTATTGTATTTCAATTGTTTTGCATGTGCTGCTCACACAAACATACGGTCGTGTCACACAAACCAAACATGTCAGTGTAATTGCTCTTACGATGGAGCAGGAATTTATCGATTCATGTGTGAAGTATATTCCTAAGTGGACAAGTAATTTCCGTCCCAACTGACCAGCGTTTTAATGATGGCCTGCGGTTCCCGCCTATTATTGACCAAGCCCATATGAACACAGTGGCCAGGTCGGATTTCCAACCAGAGCATTATGTAAGAGGGAAATGGCCACCGTGTGACTATCTTCACTTTAGTCTGTAGAACTGCATGGCAGTAGAGCAAAACTATACTGAGCATAAAACGTGTCAGCATAAAATGTGGGCACACATACACTATGTCACTTTTGTCATACTGTATATCAATGGTTTTCAACCTTTTTCATATCCAGACCATAGACTGTAAAAAATATGGACAAAGCGTTCCCCGGGTCTAACATGAACGTAAAATGAAGCCTGAAATCCCTTGCATTCTAATGCACTGTAAGTCGCCATCTTTCTAGATCCGTTCTGGACCAGCTGGCCATTGGCTGGCTCCCTTTTGGACCAGCTGGCCATTGGCTGGCCCAGACAACGAGGCGGGACTTCCCCCCTTCTTCTCCGTTGGTTTTTATTTTGACTCGAGTGGGAGGGGAATCCCGATCATAGACTGTAACGGTAGCCACGCCCCTCAGAACATGCGCGACTTTATGGTCATTTTTTTAAATAAATGGGACCATAATTTTCCAAAAAGAATATTATGACATTAGAAATGAGACTTTAAACTAGTGACTGGAAGCAGAAAGTATTCATGACCATGTTTATTAAGGTAATACAGTCTAGGTGAAGTTGGGCCAAAATACATGGGCCTCTATGGAGCTATGGGGCTTTTTGGGTCCAGTCCAGCGCCACAACAGGCCATTATATGAACTACCGATTTCAAATGAGGCTTCACGAACTATCTGGCTGTCTGCCCCCCTGATCCAGACCCATTCTTTTTTTGGGCATTTGAGCCCAGACCACCATTTGATGAGATTTAGCCTCTCAGACCCAAAACTTTTGAATATTTTGTTATCGTTGGATAAGATATTTTCCACAATTCCATGCTGTATTGATGTTGGTACGAATAGAAGAGACAACATGCAGGCAAACGTTGATCAAAACACATTTCCATACCTGTGTAGACGTCTTGTAAATGAAGTAATGCAGATGTTTAACAATAATTGAACTCTTGAGAGCGTAAAATGAAAATGATTTTTTTTTAGTATTGGTTAGGATAGACGCTCGTGACGATGAATGAAACAGAATGAGTACAAGTCGTGGAGTTTGGAGCTCATGCTATTCTTCGGGGCTGCTGTCAGAGTAGGGCTCGAAACTGTCACTCTTCGTCGCAAAGTTGGCAAAGGGAGCTCTGGTGTGCAGCCCTAGTTTCTATACTTTGATCTCAGTTCACTTCGGGGGGCTTTTGCTACTATACTCTTTGATCCTTTAATTATTAAAGGATTAAAGTTTAACAGAATGAAACCATGAATATCCCATCTTGTTTCTCTGTAGTGTAGTTAGTTAGTTAGTAGGGCTGAAAATAACCATGTCAATACAATATGTATCACCGTACAGAGGTCAAGATTCACTTCATAGCACAATACAAAGGTCAAGATACAATACATATCACAATGTATCACAATACAATTCAGTTTACAATAACATGGATGTCACAGTATGAGTCGGGTCACAATGTATCACAACAATGCAAAATGACAAAGTACAAAAATAAGTTATTAAGGGTTTTGTTTTTCTATAAGAGCCAGGCACAGGTAGTGTTTATGTATCTGCACGAATAATGTAATTCCGTTAAAATGCGCACAGACCTACAGCCACACAAAAGACAAAATATCGATACGAACGATTAGATACGAGAGGTAGAATCGTGATATTTGACTTTATCGCTATGTCATCGTAGCCCTTGTAGTTAGTTAATCTAAGGAAGTCGTCACGATTCAAGCCAGCTCAGGTCCGACAAACGAGGGGAGACCACACCTGTAATCAAGTAAACGCAAAGTAAAAACTGTATCCCAGCCGTCCGATAATCAGTGTTTTTGGCAGCAAATTTCTATTTTAGTTATAGTCATAGTCTCTTGAATAGTTTTCATTTAGTTTCGGTCACATTTTAGTCACCTGGGATGTTTTAGTGTTAGTCTAGTTTTAGTCGACTAAATATAATAAGATTTTAGTCTACTAAATCTACAGTTGATTTAGTCAAACACATTTTGTTCGACTAAATCAACTGTTTTGGCGGGACTTGATGCCGTCGTAATAACTGATTTTACACTGCGCTGCGACGCGTTGTGGGCTTGTAGATCGCTATTTTCAGCATGCAACTAATTGTGTCATGGTCTGTCGCTCTACAGGCCATGTCTCCACATCAGCCACTCCCATTCTTCATTCCCTCTCTCAGTCCTTGTCACACACCTGTTTCCACCCCCTCTTCAGCCCAACAGTGCCACGCCCATTCCACACCTGAGAACACTCCTGCAATCACCCTGCTCCCTATAAGACTGGACTCATTTCACAAACACATTGTCAGTACATACATCCTTGTTCCTGTGTTCTGCCTTGGACTTCTCGTTTGTTGTTTTGGGCTTCTAAAAGGTATTTTGTGATTTTGTGTTTTGTATAGGTGTAAGCCTTTGGACTGAGTTTTTGCATTCATGCTTCTTGAAGTATTGCATTTTTTGGACTTTATGGATTTACTTCTTGCATTCCCTACTTTTTGTTTGTAAACTTATTTGGCTTAATAAATAAGTTTATTTTGAAACCTATTCTGCTTTTGTCTCTGCATTTGGGTTCAGTCATTCCTGCGTATCATGACAGAATGTACTGACCATAAATGAACCCAGCAGAGATAAAACTTTTTCATAGAAAAGTAGCAGAATTTGAAAATGTGGTTTCCCATCTCTTGGCCTCTCCACCTAAACTGCTTGCTGAACTCCAAGTGGAGATATCAGTACAGCAGCAGTGGTTCAAGGAGAGACCATGGGTAAGCCATTTTGTCCCCCACCTGGATGTGGTCCTTGGGAGGCTCAAGAACTTTGAAAATGCCTCAATTCCCCATGTGTCCCAACCAGTTCCCTGCTCTCTCAGGCTTGGAGTGGTGAGTCTAGAATTAGCTAGCCCTGATGAGTTTGCTAACCAGCAGAAGACTCAGTATATGGACTTGCGTTCCTATTTTTGCAGTAAGGCCAAAATTCCAGTTTTTTCTGAACAACTTCACGCCCCAGATCCTTATCTGGGCACACGCCTGGCTCTGGGAGGTCCCCGTAGTGCCAACAAACGGGGCAACATCCCCCGGGATCGCCCAGCAACCAAGCCCACCCGGCCAGCCATCTCCAGTCTGCTGTCAGCCCCTAGCCAGAGACCAGTGTCTGCAGCTCCCCCTGCAGGCCTGCCTCCCATGTTGGCCGTTCCGCCTCCAGTGTCTGCAGTTCCACCTGTGGTCCAATCTGCAGCATCCTCCGTCTATCCTGGGTGTGCAGCATCCTCCGTCTCTCCTGGGTGTGCAGCATCCTCCGTCTCTCCTGGGTGTGCAGCATCCTCCGTCTCTCCTGGGTGTGCAGCATCCTCCGTCTCTCCTGGGTGTGCAGCATCCTCCGTCTCTCCTGGGTGTGCAGCATCCTCCGTCTCTCCTGGGTGTGCAGCATCCTCCGTCTCTCCTGGGTGTGCAGCATCCTCCGTCTCTCCTGGGTGTGCAGCATCCTCCGTCTCTCCTGGGTGTGCAGCATCCTCCGTCCCTCCTGGGTGTGCAGCATCCTCCGTATCTCCTGGGTGTGCAGCATCCTCCATGTCTCCTCGGTGTGCAGCTCCGCCTGCAGCCCCACCTCCTGAGCCTGCAGCCCCACCTTCCGAGCCTGCAGCCCCACCTCCTGAGCCTGCAGCTCCGCCTGCAGCCCCACCTTCCGAGCCTGCAGCTCCATCTCCATCTCCTGCAGCCCCACCTCCTGAGCCTGCAGCTCCGCCTGCAGCCCTCCTTCCTGAGTCTGCAGCAATGGCTCCTGCAGCCCTGACGCCTCCGGCTCCAGAGCCTGCAGCTTCTCCTGTGGCCTCGCCTCTGCCTGCAGCACCTCCGGCTTCGCCTCTGCCTGCAGCACCTCCGGCCTCGCCTCTGCCTGCAGCACCTCCGGCCTCGCCTCTGCCTGCAGCACCTCCGGCTTCGCCTCTGCCTGCAGCATCTCTGGCCATGACTCCGCCTGCGGCCTCCCTGGTGTCGCCTTCGGTGTCTTCGGCCTCGTCTCAGCCCTCGGGGCGACCACCCGACGACTTCGTATCTGCCTCGGCACGGCCTCCGGGGCGACCGCCTGATGTCTCCGCCTTCGCCCTGTCTCGGCCTCCCGGCCGTCCACCCGACGACATCTTCACCGCCTCGTCTCTGCCTCCAGGTCGTCCGCCCGACGACATCTTCACCTCCTCGTCTCGGCCTCCAGGTCGTCCGCCCGACGACATCTTCACCGCCTCGTCTCGGCCTCCAGGTCGTCCGCCCGACGACATCTTCACCTCCTCGTCTCGGCCTCCAGGTCGTCCGCCCGACGACATCTTCACCTCCTCGTCTCGGCCTCCAGGTCGTCCGCCCGACGACATCTTCACCGCCTCGTCTCGGCCTCTAGGTCGTCCGCCCGACGACATCTTCACCTCCTCGTCTCGGCCTCCAGGTCGTCCGCCCGACGACATCTTCACCTCCTCGTCTCTGCCTCCAGGTCGTCCGCCCGACGACATCTTCACCGCCTCGTCTCGGCCTCCAGGTCGTCCGCCCGACGACAACTTGACCGTCTCGTCCCAGCCCCCAGGCCGTCCGCCTGACGTCATCTGCTCAGCATCAGTTCCCCTCCTCCAGACCCCCTCCACCCATCCTGCTCTGTGTTCCGGGCCAGCGTGGTGGGACGTCTGGAAGCCGTCCCTTAAGAGGGAGGTACTGTCATGGTCTGTCGCTCTACAGGCCATGTCTCCACATCAGCCACTCCCATTCTTCATTCCCTCTCTCAGTCCTTGTCACACACCTGTTTCCACCCCCTCTTCAGCCCAACAGTGCCACGCCCATTCCACACCTGAGAACACTCCTGCAATCACCCTGCTCCCTATAAGACTGGACTCATTTCACAAACACATTGTCAGTACATACATCCTTGTTCCTGTGTTCTGCCTTGGACTTCTCGTTTGTTGTTTTGGGCTTCTAAAAGGTATTTTGTGATTTTGTGTTTTGTATAGGTGTAAGCCTTTGGACTGAGTTTTTGCATTCATGCTTCTTGAAGTATTGCATTTTTTGGACTTTATGGATTTACTTCTTGCATTCCCTACTTTTTGTTTGTAAACTTATTTGGCTTAATAAATAAGTTTATTTTGAAACCTATTCTGCTTTTGTCTCTGCATTTGGGTTCAGTCATTCCTGCGTATCATGACAAATTGTAAAATAACGTATACTAGATCTCTTGTCCACTAGTCCCTTCCTAACATTTTAGTCTAGTTTTTATTTGTTGACGAAATTGCCAGTATATTAGTCTTAGTTTTAATCACCATAGCTTAGTTTTAATTTAGTTTCCATTTAGTTTTCGTTAGTGGAAAAAGGTAGTTGACGAAAAAGAATTGTCTTCGTTTTTGTCATGCCGAGAATATAGACTGATCACTGATCAGTGGATGCTGGTGTGTCTCAACTCATCACCAGCCTGACACACCTCCGCCAATCTGACCCCCCTCCTACATAGGAACTGAAGGAACACAAACCAAGAGCCACAGGCAGAGTAGGGAAGATGTTTTACCATTCCATCATTCACAGAGACCATAGGGAGGCAGAGAGAGATACAGAGTAGAGGAGGTGCAAGATATGCTACTCTTTCCCAGAGCAGGACAAAAGTGTTTTATTTACTACTGTATGCTGGGCTTGTCAGAGTTTTATGTTTGGGTTATTGGGTCTATTTTAATCACTTGCATCTGTCTGGTTGTCTCTCTCACAGCAATAATTCTGACTGTTTGAATCTGATTTGGATCAACAAACTTTGCAGAAGACGGTATGGTTAAGAACTGTGCTATGTTTAGTTTTTTTACCCTGTAAAAAGTCAAGGTCGCTGTGCACGTATATACTGCGTTCACACGGGCACATGCAAAATATACAAAGATTCACAGCATATTTGTCCCTTAGTATCGGAAGTTGAAGCCAGTTAAACATATTTGTAGCTTTGTATCTTTGTAACTCTTGCAGCAGCTACTGACTTGCTATGTAGCATCACGTCGCTGTCTTCCAGTAAAGAATGAATGGTAGACTGTATATTTGTATCTGCCCGTGTGACCGCAGCGTTATACTTTAGATAGACCTTTCTTGTTTTGTTTCTGAATTCATGTTGTCTGCTCTGACTAAATGACTCATGCTCACACCACTTTACCTTTCCTTGTGTCGTGACTTGTGTCTTGTCATTGTTGTTTGTTATTTCTCCACTAAAGTTGACCTGAAACGGTCCTTGAGCTGTTAGGCTCCATCCATCCAAAGGATGGATTACTGCTGAAACTTGTTCCAGCAGTCACTTTCATTACATCTTGGCAGAGGCTAAACCTCTACCGCGTTTGGCCACTGCAGTACCAGAGTTCATCTATTTTTCCCCTGACAACTTGATGAATATGTCCCGCTGTTTGACTGGAGTTTGGTATATTCTACACCAAGTCCTTGTTTTGACGGTGTTATTGCCTCGGGGGGTGAGCCGATGCGATGTCACCTCTTTGATAAGACATTATGTCGAAATGATGTTTCTTAATATGCTAGTGTGACGGGTAACAAGCGCTCCTGCAAGCCAGATCATTGATCACGGCGTGAAATGTATGAGTGAAGTGTTTCCAATGACTTGTGAGTCAGATAGGAATCATTGTTGGCGGATAGTGCAGCCAGACTGCCTCCATTTGTCTAGCATGTTGTTGTTAGCTTACTTCAATTGCAAGCCGCACAGTCTTGGCTCCTTTGTGTCTCTGATTCACTGCCATACTGTAGTGTCTCTATGTACCAAAACAAATACAATAAATGTACTGTAACAGTACCATTTTAAACATGGCTGCTTATGTTTGTCACTGACTGACTGAGTCACTGAGTGATGATGACACACTAGTGGTCGCCGGCCGGTTGGGCTAACAACGAAACAGACAATTTTGCCTCTGGACAGCACACGCTTGTGTGTGAGGAATATAGAGCGAGGCAGAGAGTGAATGCGTGCAAAGAGAGAGAGAGAGAGCAACTTGCTACTTGCAGGCACTTCACAAACACACCAAGCTCTGAACTTGGGATGACAGGGCCTTCTCAGTTGCTGCTCTACGGAACTCACTCCCAGTACCAAACCACAGAAAAACTGCTTTCTTCTTTTAAAACCGGCCTCGAAACCCACTTGTCTTCCCCAACGTAATCGTGTTTCTCACCTCCATTTCTACCTGTACCTCTGTGCCTACTTTTGTGCCCATATGATTTTCCAAGTCTGGATGATCTTGCACAGGCCCCAGTCGGTAGTGCTCAGCAGTCCATCAAGCGACCATGCATGGATATATATCTCAGACTCTTATATCTCAGCCAGATATGATCCATTAAACTGGTATAAAACCGCTGTGGGCATAGATAACATGAAAATGTGAATATTACTGACTGATTAAGTTTCACCATTAGCCCTGCAGTGTTTCATACATGGTTCAGCCATACAATAGGTTCTGACCTTGTTTTAAAAAGGCAATGCCACTGGGTACTACAGTTTTTATTATTATTCAAGATTGATCTTTTAGAGTTTCGACCAGCCGGTGTGGTTAACCAGAGTCTATGGTGGCAAAAATAGGTGAACGGAAGTGTTTCAAAAGATAGCTATTGTGTGCTCCTGGATCATTGACGAGCAAGTCAGGAGCGCGGCACGCATAACCGTTATTAATAATAATTGGGTGGCCCAGGCCGTAGCGTAACGGTCTGGGCACCGGACTGGTGATCCAGTCGCGGTGTGCCGCGGGTTCGACTCCCGGACCCGACACGGCCTTTACCGCATGTCATCCCCCCATCTCTCTCCCGTTTCCTGTCAGCCTACTTTCTATCCCTTAAAAAATCAATAAAGGCGTAAGCCGCAAAAAAATATCTTAAAAATAAATAAATAATAATAATTGGGTAACAATAGTACACAATGATCATTATTTACCGTAGGAGGAATAGAGATTGGCACTGCCTCTTTAAATATTCCGAATGTAGGAGAGCCGAAAAGCAAATACCTATTATTCCAATAAGTGACAACCGAAGAAATATTGTCAGTGTGGCAAGACACTTGGCTGTTGAGCAAAGTAAACACAACGGAACGCACACATGTTTGTTTTACTAGCCGGATTGATTTCTGGTAGTTGACCGTCTATTCTCCCACACACTCACACACACACACGCACAGAAACCTAAAACGGCTAATCATAAGAGCAAATCAAAGTTGGTTTCATGCTGAAGATATGCTTGACACATTGCCACAATGACACAAATGAAAACACACAGATCAAAGCTGTTTTGTCCTATGCTGCCGTAGATTGGGTATACTGGGAGCAAAAAGTGTGTGTGTGTGTGTGAGACACATGTGTACATTTTGTATGTGCGTGCACGCAGCCATTGTGTGTCACGCTGCTGTAGCCTGGCTGTGGTTGCACATCGGCACAGATAGCGTCTGAGTTCTTCTTTGATGTGTCACCGTTAGCGACCAAACATGATGGGCCTTGTCTTCCTTCCTCCTAGCCCATCAACGTGTCTTCTTTATCACGGTGGGAGAAAAAATTGTCAGAAAGAAAGAAAAGCTCATTAATTCACCACAGATTTCCTTAAAAAAAACACAGGCCAACGATGGGAGACATGCTGTGTTTGAGATGCGCATCCTTTGATCAGGTTTCAGTCCGTTTTTAAAATAGAACACCCTGACTCTCTAGTAACCATTGGCAGCTTCAGAAAGGGTGAATAATGTTTTGGATGAGTGTTGGAGGGGGCTTTTATATTGCAGCAACACAGATGTTACCTTGAGATGAACGAGCTTGTGTGTTTTTTTTTTGTGCATGGTTGACATTTCTAAACTAATTGAGTCGGGAGACGGAGTAAAGACCTTGAAGGACACTCAGGGGAGGATGTTGTTAAATCATAATAGGATAAACCCGCCAACAGATGACTTTCCCTTTCATTGACCGTCTATAATCCGCGCACGCGCGCACACACACACACACACACACACACACACACACACACACACACACACAGATGCATACTCGAGGGCTACACATACTGTACGTATCCGCTCTGACACACACACACACCTCGTTACGCCTACAAACTTCCATAGTACGTATCCATCCATCACTTGTCAGAATGGAGGGGGAGTGTGATGATGATGGATGGACGGACGGACGGTTCCACAGAGAGGAGGTGTGTGTGTGTGTGTGTGTGTGTGTGTGTGTGTGTGTGTGTGTGTGTGTGTGTGTGTGTGTGTGTGTGTTTTCTCTCACAGACCCTGATGTTCATTGTATATTCAGCAGGACTGTAGTGAAACTGGACCTGTGACCCTCTATCCGAGCAGTGGTTTCCAAACTTTTTGAGGTGGAGACCCGAAAGAGAGATTTAGATGTTTGCCCCGGGGGTTTGGGAACTAGTCCTCTTATCGACTATATTCACACAACAGCCATTTTGTTCTTAATTTGTGCTCAGCCTCAGGCTGTGGGAACCCCCACCCAGAGTTTAATCTAGCGTATTACTGGGGGGTTGGGGGTTGTATTCAGTGCGGTAGAACGTTCATTAAAGATAATGGTCCGTGTACTGTATACCTTCTTTCTGTATAGGGTAAAGCCAGAATCTGTTGTCATTTTTTTTCCCTCTTATTTGTCTCCTGCACGAGCAGAGCCAATTCACGCTGAGGTGTCGAGGTGTGAAGGTCACACACTGACGGCGCGCCCCTCCCTCCATTGCCAGGCTCTTGCCAACGAACCCATCCCTTTTTTTTGCCTTTGCATCATCACCCCACAGGTGCCAGCCCGGGCCCAGTGTGGCCCAGTGGCAGGGCAGTGGTAACACTGCGGTTGGCCATGCCTTTTTCAAACCTCCCCCCCCCCCCACACACACACACACGCATGCACGCACACAGAGGCACCACTTATGCCAGTGCAACCATATGTTTCCCCGCCACCTGTCACACGCAGAGGGCAAAGGTGTGAGCTGCCCGGCGGTACCACACTGGCAGAGGGCTCCGCTTCTTCGGGGAATTAGACAGTTCCGTGACATGTTTCCTGGTGTTGCGTGATATTTGAACCGGGGGGGTAGCATGGGGGGGTATAAGCGCTTAGCTGTGGAATTACACATTCACAGCATGCATTATATACTCTTTGGCGCCATAAGACCTTTTTAAGACTGTCGGAACATATTTTATTATTTAATTACATTATTTCAAGGCAAGCGCTCGACCTATTATTTCCCTCCCACAACATTGTGTAAACAATGCGCCACCGTCCGTAACTGTATCTGCAGTGTCTCCATAGTCTCTACTGTACGCCAAGCATTGACTCGGCGATGAAACGACCTCACACGGTTAGTAATAAAGGAGACGGAGCGACAAAATATACCAAGGTGAGCGAGGCTTCCTGTTGAATTGACCTCGCCTTCGTGCATCAATTTCCTGTTTCCTGTCTGTGGGGGAAACGGTCACAGTAACAGAGACAGATCTCCTGACGCCAGTGGGGGGGGGGGGGGGGAGAGAGTACTCAAATGTTTTAGCTGGATAATATAGACCCAGCTGATTGTTATTGGGTAATTAAGGGTGAAGCTTGACCTGACGTTTTGCGTCGGCCCTAAAGCATCCTCTCTGAGTATGTGGTCCGCTAATGACCGCCGATCACTGTCCATTATCAGTTATCACTTACTTGCCGATGGCCCTTTCACCATTTTGAACCCACCCCCACCCCCCCCTCCCCCTCCCGTTCTCCGTCCTGCTCTGAAAAACGTTTGCCTAAGTGATCTACATTAGGCCTCTGTTTGATCCACATCCTAAGGCTGATAAAGATTCATCAGGTTTTCCACATTCTCTCTGTGTCTTGACCTAGAAAATGACACACTGGCCTGGCTTGCTGCACAGGTCTAAGGACATAAGACAGAGGAAGTGCACTACAGTATATGCGTACTGCTGTCGGGGTTCAGTGTCTTGCCCATGGACACTTTGATCTGTAACTCTGAGAGTGTACAAATAGAACCAAATGAACCCCAACAGGTCCATTTGGTTCCATTTGTACACTCTCAGAGTTTTATTTGACAATATAAATTGGGGCCCCGTAGATAGAAATGCTATTACATCCTCATTTAATGGCATTTCTATCTGCAATAGCCCGTAGCCTATTGCATATCAAACTGGGGGTCCTTCTCTTCTCTTATGGGGGTCCCTGGCATACGTTTTAATACGGGTTAATTAGTGTCAATTTGGGGGTCCTTGACACGATGACTTTCTCCACATTTCATAATGGAACAGTTCAGTGGATGGGGTCACGGTGAGGTTATTTCTCAGTGTCAGCCACACGCCTGTATGATAAACTATACAGTCACGTGGTTGCAGTTTCTTCCCTTGGCTGAAAGAGCAGCTTGGGTTCAGGCCCGTCTGGGCCAAGCTGAGGAAGCTATTGAACTAATCTCCTCAGACGGAAGGCTTGAACTTAAAACACAGTTGGCTGGGCTGGAGGCCGACGAACGGTCTCAGCTTTGGAAAGAGACCAGTGGCACTTTCTTCTCTCTCTCTCTCTCTGAGATGGGATAATATTATAAGATCATATAAAAATGTCTTGGGATTTAAAATAGAATTACAAGCACAAGCACAACTAAAAGTAGCCATGCTGGCATTTTTCACTTCAATCTATTTTGGGAAGTACCTATAGGTTTGGCACATCCCACACACTATGCCACAATTGCAGCAGAAGTTGGATGACAGAATCTTTTTTTTTTATAAAATGTTTTACTCCAGAACAGACTCACACTCACACTTTTACTTTATTTTTTATTTATTTTTCTTAAAGATATCTTTTGGGGGCTTTTTTGACAGATGATAGGTAGACAGGAAAGGGGGAGAGAGAGATAAGATGGGGGGAGGACACATGCAGCAAAGTTCATCGGGATCGGGACTCGAACCCGCAACACACTGTAAAGCTGGTTTAGCAGCCAAGGTGCCGCTGAGCCACGGCCCAGGCCAATTTTTTATTTTATTTTAACATTTATTTATGCATTGGAACCTTATGATTTACTGTTTTAAAATGATAAACTGCTGTGTCGATAACGTAATGACATTAGTTCAAAGCTTGCCGCTTCCAACTGTCTGTCAGCTTTGTTAGTATAGCAACTGAAAGGGCCTTTCTGTGTGGAATTTGTTCTCTCCATGTCCCCCAGGGTAGAACATGCAGTAATCCTGGTCTCTATACTATACTGCCTCCCCCTGGTCAGCCGGGACGCTTGATGGAGGGGAAAGGAACTGCTCGAAATAACGTGTTCCTTCCAGGGAAAACTCCCCCCGTCTGGTGATAAGAAGCGGCCTGCTCACTCCTCATGTATTGAAGGGAGCATGAGCTCAGTTCTGGGCTCTCCCCAGGCAGAGGGAGAGTATAGTGCCCAGGATTACAGCTTAGACAATTGGCACAGGGTGAAAGATTGTTTACAAGACTTACAGACTTCGCCGCCTTACAACATGGCTCCGCAGAGAATGCCGTTTACAGATGTGTGTTGGATTAGCTCTTAACCCATTCTGGACTGAGGCCCATTCTAAAAAAAGCCTTCTAAATACTGACCTAAGTTTTCTGAAAAATGTTCCCTGTGTATTAAAAAATATTTATATAGCATATATTTTTTTAAATTCTTGAATACTGTACATATTGTACAGAACCCCAACAGAGGTTCCCGGCCAGATTGGGTTAAAGGCCTAGCTGACCATCGCTGTGCTGCTGACCTGAAGACGCTCCACTTCACACGAGGGCCCGTAGCAAAGTATCAGTCCATGCATTTAAATAGGAATATTATTGTAATGACAGATAGTCATGTCGTGTGCGTGCGTGCGTGCATGCGTGCATGCACGTGAACTCGTATTGGGAGGTGGCATTAGGCCATAAACCATACCTGCTGCAATCTGACAGGTTTGAGAGCCCTCGTGGAGAGACATGCCTGAACAGTTGACCCCGTGACTTGATCTTTATGTTAATTCCAGATAATTTATTATCAGCCATTTTTTGGGGGGGGTGGGGGGAGGGGGGAGGGGGGGCTCCTATGGGCTCAACGGGCTGACTAGAATTCATAAGGATCTCCCAGCGATGATGACAGACTGTGAGCTGTGATTATTCCATTCGGCTCCGTTCCTCTCAGCAGTACCTCGGCAGAGACAAAGCTGCACATCATTAGTGACTGAACGAGCGGACACGCCGTGTCTCAGGGAGCATCAAAGAGAATGGCTACGTTTACATGAGCAGTTAAATCCCCTTTTCATTCCGAATAGAATTTCAATCCTATTAAACGTTGTTATGTAAACACCTACAAAAACTTACATCCGAATGAAAACGCTCGATGCGATCTAAAAACCATTCCGATGTCACTGGCCGGATTACTCCGATGTTCAATGCGATTGAAAGAAAATTGGACTCATGTATACACTAATTCGGATGTAAGTTCATTCTGGTCTTTCTGAGCATGCTCCAAGGCGCTCATATCCAAGGCGCGCCGAGGAGTTTGCACATAGAGCGCGTTATTTCGTTCCTTTTTTCAGATCCGAAATCCACAAAAAAACGTGGAGCAGCAGCAGATGACGATAACCCTGATCTGTGTGTGTGTGTGTGTGTGTGTGTGTGTGTGTGTGTGTGTGTGTGTGTGTGTGTGTTCAACGGTCTCTCTCTCTCTCTCTCTCTCTCTCTCTCTCAAAAATAACGAGCGACCCGATACAATAATAATCAGTGTGTTGCGTGCCCTGGCCGTGCTGTAGATAATAAAGTACAAATAAAAACGAGATGATCACCTTCCCAGCGGAGAAGCGGAGCCGCAGCGGGTGGGGAAAAAAAGACGGTAAACATATTTGCCCGTCCCTATCCAACCAGCAGCCTCAAAGCTACTGCGGAATGAAATGATGGGATTTCAAAGTATCGTCTTTCGTCTGTAATATGTTTGTATTGTTGAGACAGTCACAATGAATGAACTGCCTGTATTTTATGTGTCCAACAGATGGCGTAGTTTCACGTGAATTAACATGTATCATGTCTTCTATCACTTCTCCATATAAACACTCATTCGGAATGACCATTTCCCATGTAAACTCGCGGCAAAAAACATTACATTGGATGTATTTTATTCTGAAGTATTTATTCGGAATGATCACCCTTCATGTAAACGTAGCCAATGTGTTGTAACTTGGTTGTGTCAGTGCGATTTGTATGTGAGCTCACAATGTTACAGCTCTCTCTCTCGCGCTGAAGATCGCTGTCTTTGGCTGTCTGAACCCAAAGCTGGGCGCTGCATGGGTTTTCCTCCCAGCCTGCTGTTATTCCCGAGAAATTGTCAGCCAGACAGTCAGTCGACAGTTGGATTTTCTTTTTTAACAACATGACATTTCAATCGTTATGTGACTCTGCTTGCTACCTATACTGTAAAAAAATAAAGCATTTTGTGAGAATGTCAGAATGAGAGAATTGGGGTGTTGTTTGTTGATGCACGCCATCAGTATACAGTACATTGCATACGATCGGCTAGCCAGCTGAATAGATGGCATAGCATCTTGGTGGAGAGAGAGAGGTAATAACTGCCTTCAGTGCCTTGTGTTATTATTGTGCCTAATACTGCCTTGTGTTATTGCACACACGAGGCAGTATTTCTCCCAGTGATCATGTTTCACTCGGGGCATTGCTGCTATACGGAACGGCATGAAAAGAGTCACCTAATTAAATGGAAGGTTTCTCATGAATCGGCGTATATATACCTGCACTGACAGCATGAAATTGTGAGATACTATATAATAATGGGAGCTACTGCCTCTGGCAATTTACCTCTGCCGTTTGCATAAGAATTTGCAAAGCAAGGGCCCTCATTTATTCCACTTTAAAAGACAGAGGTGAAAGAATCGCAATACTTTGAAATGTATACATCGGATGGCTGGGGGGGGGGATTCATTGTC
This sequence comes from Protomyctophum parallelum, assembly GCF_964188405.1. Taxonomy (NCBI): domain Eukaryota; kingdom Metazoa; phylum Chordata; class Actinopteri; order Myctophiformes; family Myctophidae; genus Protomyctophum; species Protomyctophum parallelum. The sequence goes on along the minus strand of NC_139717.1, from coordinate 15,601,603 downwards.
ACCATTTGCTTTTTTTGTTTGAAGTATAACCTGGAAAGGCTTAATTCAGCATTTAATTGTACATGACTCACTCACTCTGGCACATTTTTGGCTAGTTCCGTTTCAACCCATATGGAGTTTTATATTTTGGTTGTTAGCAACCGAAGGTCATGAACTTGTGTTGAATGGTGTTAATGTTTGTCTAGAAACCGCACATGCATGCACGCACACACACACACACACACACGCGCGCGTGCACACGCACACACGCACGCACACGGACACACCTACACTTAAAAAATGCTATTCCTTGGCTGGACTATTGACACACCTCACTTCCGAGTAATTGCTGCAATTAACTTGAATCAATTAGTAATCCCAAGCGTCATTAACTGCGCATATACTTTGTAGCCAACGTCAACACAGAGTCACAACAGTGTTAAATCGTTCATGGTATCGTTAATGAACAGTTAATCGCGTTATAGCAGCTATACTAGGATTGGGGATGGTGTTGATTTGAAGGCAGTTAATTCAGTGCATTCATATTGAATTGCTATTAATGTTGTATTTTTCTCTCTCTCTCCTCTCTCCTCTCTCCGCCCTGCCTGGGTCTGTCCATGGTCCCTGTCTGCGATGACCGTCCCTCTCCTTTGTGCTCAGGTAAGAATGACTGAGTTCAGTCCTCCTTTAGTGCCCTCCTCCATTCTGCTGCTCGTCTCTCGTCTCTCAGAGTGCTTTGAATCAGCAGCTCTGCGAGGAAATACGGGGGCCCTTTGTGCTCCTTGTTCCTTTTCCCTCTGTTATTTCCTGACGCACCACGCCGGCTCTAACACTGAATGACTGTGTCCTCCGTCGTCTGATTCGGTCACTGTCACAATGGGCGGTAACCTGATTCGGGCCGAGTCCGATTCCTCAGCACACTGACTGGGTTCTGATTGCCTTTCGGGAGGAGTGCTGTGAGAGGATACCGTCCCTCTGCATTTCATCGGACGGCCCCCATGCGAGCCGTAAATCAAAGTAGTGGCTTCCTCTAACTTTTCTTTTTTTTCACATGCTGCCCACTCCTCTAATTCAACACACATTCGAACAAATAAACACGTTAGACAGGGGAAATCAATAAGGCGTCAGCGAGACACAAGGAAGCAGGGAGACAAAGGGGCTCCGTGGAAAGAAATTCTGGTTGAGGGGGGAAAAAAAACAAGGTCACCTCCTCCTGAAGCGTCTATTGAGCAGTTGAGAATGAGAATGGGAGGCAGTGTATGTGAGACAAGATAACACACAAGAATGGCACGGAGTAATTGAGATATCAATCAAGGGGGTTATTTCAGGGGTAATTGCTGAGGTGTGTGTGTGTGTGTGTGTGTGTGTGTGTGTGTGTGTGTGTGTGTGTGTGTGTTTGTGTGCGCGGCTTGAATAGGGGAAAGACACACTGGACGATCCTCTGAACGTTTCATTCACGTTGGCACAATGGCCGTCGCTCTCGTTCCCGTTGCGACGTGCTTCTCCAAGGCTGCCACATTGTTCTTTGTAAACGCCGCTGCCCGCATGCTGCACACAATGAGATTGTTATATTTAATTATCTATAGGGGCTATTTCTAGCATATTTCTAGCCTCCGCCGTCTTTATTATGATAGAAACGGCATCCCACGTATTGTCATGTGGCAGCCAAGTCTATCTATGGACCTTTAATGTTGGTTTAGAGTAGAGTTGTTTAAAGAAGTGAGTGTGATTTTTGTTTCAGGTGTAACCACTTAAAGGGTAATTTCACTTTAAAACACTTCTAGGTTCATTTTGACATCTACTCTGACTTTTACTTTCCTTTTTATAGATGCGTATATTTTTCTTGTGCATATACGTATGTAATTCACGGCTCCTCACGCATTAGGACAATATGACGGATATGTGTTTTCAGTGAATCCAACTTGGTATATATATATAGAGTTTGAGGTTATAATGCGATTATATAGGAACGGGGCGTGTCTGCTGAAAAAAAAATATCAATTATCTAAATATTGAATCATGCAACTTAAAAAAACGGTCTGTGGGTTGAACACAAAAGCCGAAAAAGTAGACGTTATTATGCATATGACCCTCTATACTTAGTAAACCTAACCAGCTGGCTCTGTACTTGATCCGTTCTTTTTTCCCCTCCAGATGTCTTAGTTACGGCGTTGTGAGGTTCAAGTGGTTAACCTATATGAAGTAGAACTTGTAACACAAGTGCACGGCGGACGAATGCTGCCCCGTTTGATTTCATTTGTGGGGAATATATAATTATATGCATGCTTAATATTGATGTATGCGTGCGGCACCGTCTCCTTTCATTAAATGCCACGCCGACTTGCACGTCCTTGTGGGCAGTCTGAGGCGGTTCGTTGAGAAGCATCGGGGCTTTGTTTTTAAGGGCAACACAATGCTCATGCATATTCCACATCCCCTCATCAGATCGGCTCCATAGTAATAACACCGCACTGCTCCCGAGGGACGCGCTTACAGAACGAACATGCACACACACACACACACACACACACACACACAAACACACACACACACACACACACACACACACACTGTACAGGGCCACACACATTCACATGGCATGCGCATAACAAAACCAGGTAGATAATTTATTCATAAGTTAGACATGGGGGTTTCACTTTTAATCTGCCATTTTCTGCCCAAAGCAGTCTTTGTTAAGTATATTCCCTGCCTGACTAAGTAAGGGAATAGATTTTTAATTGTTGTGATGATAGAGGGGAGGAAAGCAGCGTGTGAGCAGCTCTTTGTCTCACCACTGCAGAAGAACCTGCATGGGCAATGGGAAATATATTTATACTTATATTTGGAACCAATAACGGGACTTATTTGAATACACAAGCCTGAAACATGCATTTGGACTAGCCTGTCCTGTGTGATTTCTGGTCTAGAGGGGCGGGTGCTGGCCAAAACAGCCGGTGAATCCTATTGGTTTACCGATCTGAGCGCCCGCCAATCGCTCCCGCCACAATCCTCCCCTCCCCTCCCGTCCCGCCCCCTCCCTGGTAGAAAACAGCGGAGAACACTGATGTCAGCAGATTTGGAGCGACGCCCCTCTGCACTGTTATTGGTTAGCGAAATACAAGTTCACCCCCACTTCCTATGCCAGATGTTCCAAATGGGTTTCCCCTGGCTTTTCTTTTTGAGCCCAATGTGGACGAAAATAATTGTCCGGGTACCAAGGCTAAAGCACACCGAAAATAGCCAATATACTTTTGGAAAAGTTTGTAAATCGGCTATTTTCGGTGTGCAACCGTACACATTTTATAAATGGGTCTTTTTCTCAGTACATCTGGAATGGTCGTCATCTGGAAATGGAAGAAGACGTTTGACCCGTAGAAACGATTGTTATTTATTGCGACTGCGAGGATGTTTGATTAGCTCACAGTGCAGACTTGCAGAGCCATTCCAGCCACTGCCCACACAGTAAACTCCGGAGTGTTATTGTAAAAAGGCAATAATACCCTTGAGGGTGCCTTTTCATACATGCACATTTTACAGGGTTAAATGAGCACCGTGGATATCACTGTACAGACAATGGATTGAGTACCTTTTTCTATAAATGCTCATAAAATGAACTACGTGTTGTCATACATCAAGAGAATTGTTTATAGTTACTTTCTTTTTTTTCACTCATTCTTATCTTTCTTCGTTCCTTTCTCTCCATTCTTGCTCTCATTTATCTCTCTCCCCTATGCTTCCCTCGCGTTGGCCTATTTCCTTATCCCTCCGTCCTCCTCATCCCCCCCCCCCCCCCCCCCCCACACACACACACACTGTCTTGATAACAGACAAGTCCTTGGCCCGCTAGCGTTAATACAGAAATTACCCAGATGACACTCAGGCCACCGGAACTAGAGTGACGCACAGAGCTCACATTAATTGCCCAATCATCATCCGAGGCCGGTGATTAATGATTGTCCAGCCAGCCATGAAGCGTACATGATGGGGGCATTAGAATAGCAATGAGCTGTGGTGATGTTTGGCCATGTTGTCAACAGGCCAGTGACGGGGATGACAAATGACCATTACTGGTTTTTCATCAAGCTGATGTCTGTTCCACATGGGGCAGCGTCTGACTGATGTCATCTCAAAGGGAGGGCATTTAAAGACACCCCCCTCCCCCTAAAACATGATCATCAGGTATTATGGTTGTATTACTACTAGGAGGAAGATTTCTTATACAGAAAGTGTTAACATTCAGCTTTCAGGAAGACACCAAAAATACACACTACATATTATAACCACACCTGGGGTCTATTAGAGTAATGTTAACTCCATAGACACTATACAAAACAGAAAAAAGTATACAAACCGTCGTTTATCCTGGAATTACCGGTACAATACCTCCAGAGCATCTCTGCCATCTCACGTGGCTGAGATTTATTGGTGATTCAGATAGTGTTGATGAATGGGTTGATCTGTAAATCAGTTTATTGATCTGTTCCCTAGAGGTGTAACCACTGTGGTCCCATTGGCCTTGTGGATGTGGGTGTATCATTGGATGCTTCTGCATGGGATCATCTGTTGGGAGAAATACAACAATGTGCGAACACAGCAGCGGGATTTGTGAACTGTTGCGATAAAAGGTTAGCCAATGGAACCCTAAAGACTACTGCCTGTATCGAGTAGACCTCTAGACCTACTGTGTATGTAAACAGAGCTGCTACCTTTAATCACATCTTAATTCTGAGGCTTTTTTGTATACTATTTCAATAGTCTTGGAAAAATGCAGCTATTTAAAAGTGAGTGCAAAAGATTGCTGCTATTTGTTTGAATACCCTGTTATAACATGTATATAACATGTATATAACAACGCAATGTGACATAGCTCTGTTTACAAAATGCTGTACACCCTCCAACTGTATATCATTTCCCCATTTTCAACTGTTTTTGAGGGGCCCTCCTATATACAGCTTTTCGTCCTGTCACGTCACGGTTGGTGAGGGGTGCGTTAAAACGACCGGATTAAGGTTGGTGAGGGGTGCGTTAAAACGACCGGATTAAGGTTTGTGAGGGGTGCGTTAAAACGACCGGATTAAGGTTGGTGAGGGGTGCGTTAAAACGACCGGATTAAGGTTGGTGAGGGGTGCGTTAAAACGACCGGATTAAGGTTTGTGAGGGGTGCGTTAAAACGACCGGATTAAGGTTGGTGAGGGGTGCGTTAAAACGACCGGATTAAGGTTGGTGAGGGGTGCGTTAAAACGACCGGATTAAGGTTTGTGAGGGGTGCGTTAAAACGACCGGATTAAGGTTTGTGAGGGGTGCGTTAAAACGACCGGATTAAGGTTGGTGAGGGGTGCGTTAAAACGACCGGATTAAGGTTGGTGAGGGGTGCGTTAAAACGACCGGATTAAGGTTTGTGAGGGGTGCGTTAAAACGACCGGATTAAGGTTTGTGAGGGGTGCGTTAAAACGACCGGATTAAGGTTGGTGAGGGGTGCGTTAAAACGACCGGATTAAGGTTTGTGAGGGGTGCGTTAAAACGACCGGATTAAGGTTTGTGAGGGGTGCGTTAAAACGACCGGATTAAGGTTGGTGAGGGGTGCGTTAAAACGACCGGATTAAGGTTGGTGAGGGGTGCGTTAAAACGACCGGATTAAGGTTGGTGAGGGGTGCGTTAAAACGACCGGATTAAGGTTGGTGAGGGGTGCGTTAAGGGTTTGGAGAGGGTTAAGGTTAGGTTTAGGTGTGCTGCCCCGTGGGAGGTTAGGGTGAGGGTTTGAGATAGGTTACTGCATCCGGTGAAAAGATACGTTTGTTTAACATTGTATCATCATGGTTAAAAGATAATAACAAATTAATTCAGAAGAAGTATATTCATTTTTTTATTGGATGATGTACGACGACAAGAGCGCCCCTCACTTCACACGGGTGTGATTTATTTTGACACTGGAATTGGCAATGTAAACGTATGTTTTCTCATGCCAATAAAGCTCATTTGAATTGAATGGAATACTGCCAGGCAGAGACACAGAAGATTCCCAGAGTCTGGGAAGCACACCTCGGAACCTCTGGGAATTTGTGCTGGGCTACCGTACGAGGGGTTAGTGGGACAGTGGAACCCCTCAGGCCACCAGGCCTGTAGTACTTTATAGTCTCTCTCGGGGTGTTAAGTGGCTGACGAGGTATTTCCCAGCATGTCTCATATAGGCGTACTTTTGCGTACGACGTTTGTGTAGGTGTCTGTAGCCAATAAGTTGTAATACACGAACGAAACAATCATCCGGTATATGAGCCACCGACTGAACTACCGTACCTGCATCTCTGATGAGTACAATGTTATCTTTCATGCTCTATCTGGTGTCTAACATATGCCATTATTGCGACAGAAGATCGCAATAATGAACTATTGTGCATTTCCCGTCGGTGTGTGTGTTGGTTGGTCGGGGTGAGAGAGCACGTGACATCAGTGACAGTGATCTCATGAGCAATGGTAGAGTCGGTTAGCGGTGGTTGCTGGGGCCTTTCAATAGGTCTCATCTTGCCATTCTCTGTGGACCGAGTGTGCAGCGAGGCAACAGGCCACATCATTAGCAGCTGGTTGCTACTGTAACAACGTACCAGAGGGAGGAAGGCATTTTAATTTATTCACCTGCTAGCCTGTCACTTTCCTCTTAATTAGTGATTTGGACATTTTTATCAAACCTGTTGAAATGGCAATAAACTGTTGAACTTTACCGTCACATCTGTGGAATGGTGGCGGTTATGAGTGACATGACAGTAGACATGTAGGAGTGGTTGGTGTATTACCGGTATATGGATTTGCCTTTTATTTTAGAAACTACTGGCTGTCTATAGACTAATCCACAGAGGGCTGCCCTGTAGGCCAGGTGTAGGCAATCAATGCTGCAGGTGTCAAGCTGCGCTTAATTGATTGACTGCCCGATCTATTTAAAGGAGTCAAAATCATTTTCTCACCTTCTGATGTTGTTGTCATGTACCATCTTGACTAGTCCAGGTGTTATTTTTCCACATTGGTCACTGTTTTGTGGTTTCCCCTATAGTCCCCGCTAGGCCCAGCTTATCATTGCAGCATCTGGGTCATTAATCCGCCTATTAAATCTGCTCCAAAATTAAATATTCCGTCAATATGATCATTAGCATCTCTGCCAGAAGTCCACAGTGGTATTTGTCCCAAATGTCTGGCTGTATTAATATTGTTTATACGAGGTCTGTGTCCCAACGCACGGGAGGAGTCTTGTTTCACGTGAATTCCGGGTTCAACTTGAGATCTCTCTCTCACTCACCCACCGAGACCCAAGATAAAAAGCATTGGCCTTTCTTTATCCTTTGTTTCAGATTGGTCTTTCTGTAATGTCCACGCCACATTAAGTAGTAATTCCCAGCACCTGAGCTGAGCTGATTCGGAGCTCTATAAGAGCAACTTGTTTGTCTGCGATCCACCCTTATAGCACTGACGCAAGGTCCCAGGACTGAAACGTTTGCTTGCTAATTTTAACTCGCTATGAGCACAGAGCACTTATGGCTGTGTGCCATAGTGACATGAAAGCTGTGTGGTCCTGTGGTCCAGAAACCTGCTGAGAAGCATAGGGTGTTAACCAGAGTGTTGAAAAGAGAAGACCATTAGAATATATTCTAGTGTGGCACATTAAGCAAGACACATTTTTCTTAACAATTGGCCTCTTGTGGGTTTTTCTTTCTCTCTCTGTCATTGTCTAACGAGCTACAGTCCTGGTGTTCCTACTGTTTAACTCTGCACACTCATGCTGTATTTCCATGCATTCCCAGAATAGAGATAAGACTGACATAGAGGCGTGCGTGCATGTGTGCGTTCTGTGCATGTGTGGCAGTGCGTGTGGCAGTGACCATGTAAGAAATGCACTGTACAGTATGTATACATGGAAAGATTGTGGCAACTCAGTCTGAAAATCTCATCCTAGAGAATATACTGTAGAGGGAATATAAAATACAGTGTGGAGACTTGGGTGACAAACCAGAGAGATAGAGAGGGGGGGGGGGGGGGGGGGGGGGGGTGGGGGGAGAGGGAGAGAGAGATCACAGATAAAGTCATCATTATCTCTGTGGTGGGGCAGATCAATGCAGTGCACCCAGCATGGCTCTGCAGTGGGATTGGCTCTACACACAGCTTCTCAATACTGGCTCCAGTCCACACACACACACACACGCACACGCACACGCACATGCACACGCACGCACACGCAGACACAGACACAGACACAGACACGCACACAGACACACACACACACACACACACACACACACACACACACACACACACACACACACACACACACACACACACACACACACACATCTGCAGACATCTTCTCTTTGCCTCTCTCTCTCTCTTTCTATCTACATCGTATCGTGAATGCATATCTGACTCATGCAGATGAGCATATCCATCCACAGTAAAACCCCTGAGTGGTCATTTAAAACAGGCTGTACATTTTTACATGCCCAGATCACAACCTCACTGTGTGTCTGCTGGTTCCTCACGTTCTGACGGTCCTGTCCACATTGCGTCCACAGATGAGGCACGTTTCTTCTTTGGTGTATATCATTGGTCACACACATCCAGCTCGGTGTCGTGCAGCCATTATACCCTCGTCTGAGGTCCCACATCAAAGAGGCCAGGCCTCCGGTGGTGGTGCAAAGAGAGGGTATATGCACGTGCATAAAGTGAGTGGGAAAGTGAGCGTAACCCATTTTGGGGCAGGGACCCCTTTTTGGTGCTTTAAGCATTGTTATACTTTAGCCATTGAAAAATAGCAGATCTACGAGCTTGTCGGTCTGCTATTTTTGAAATAATCGTGAAAATGTGGCGCAAATCTTTGAATATATATATTCTTTCAGAGCCAAAGTTTTTTACTCGAATCTTTGCTGCTGAAATGTCCCACTGAAATGACTGAACTCAGTCATTTTATTATCATCTCAGAATGTTACGTGGTGAGGATGATTTTTGAAGAGCAGAGATACAGTAAATGTTGCAGCATGCTGCTGTGTCTTTAAATATCCTTAAATATCCTTTGTACAGTAAACCTTTAGATAGAATGCCCCACTTCTCCCTTTATGTGTCAGCCGTTGGCTGGCACAGACATGCATGCTCCCAGCCGATGGAATTAGGTCATAATATTGACTGTGTTAACGAGTTTCTATTTTTGAATAATTAACACGGAGTTGGTGCAATTCGGGGAGGGAATTGGGTCTCGGTACAATCCTCCAGTCCTCTGGTGAATGGAGATGTGCTGTGTGACTGTGGAAGCAGTCTATTTTAGTTCTTATTCAATGGGAGATGGGAAGATGGAAGATGGCCTGCTTTGAGGCTGAAGCAGAGCTAAGTACTTCTAGCATTTTATTAAGTGAGCTCATCTCTGTGAAGACACTGCATGCACTTCTGTCAGGGTTGGATTCACAATCAACTCTGGTGGTGTTGATTGATTGAATACTTTATTAACTTTTTTTTGGGGGGGGGACCAATTCTGAATTGCAGCCACCTGTAAGTGCTATTTTAGAGCAGTAGAGAGTAGGGATTCACAACGTGATTTGCGGAGCTCCCTCCGGTGTTGTGATAGTGGACTTGATTAACGTTTTTGAAGTAGTTAGACAGGCACATGGTTATCAATGAGGTGTAGTGTATCTCTTGTACACCAGGCCAGTTGCTGTACAAAATGCTCATAGAGCCCTTCCCTCCCTGTTTTGCATGTGTGACAAAGTTCCACCCAGCCTTAGGCCATGGGCACAGAGCAGTGACGTTGTTTGGCCCGGTCTAAATCCAGTGAAGGACAGGTTGTTTTCATCACCGCTGTTTTTCTCTGCCGAGCAGAGCGTGCGCTTGTTACTCTTTGTCTCTCAGGGACCTGGAGTGAGATTGCCATTCGCTCTTGGAGATTGGACAGCGAATCCAACAGTTAAACCTGGCAAAATCCTGAGTATTGACCCCTCGAACCCTAGCGTCCGTATTCTGCGGGAACATTTGCCGGCAAGCTCCCGAAGCATCGCAATGAGTTGTGGTGTAGAGGGGGTATAGGGAAAGAGCGGCATCAAACAATGTCAACTAAGTACTAGCACACACACACACACACATACACACAGAGCCAGATGTTCTTCTATAAGTAGCTATATCCCTGTTGCCCCCACGGCCACAGGAGCGAGCATGAGACATGGTTCTGCAGGTCCAGCCGTGGCCTGAAAACATGCAGAAGGTTCCATCTGCTTCTAATACTCGGAACGCATTATTGTTTGGACTGACGTACAGTAACATCTAGTGTACCGACGATACGTGACGGGAGACCGAAATATATTTACATTCATGGATTCTTTGTCCGGAACTCCGGATGTGAGGCACGTTTCAAATGAAGACTTTGGGGTTAGGAGCACGATGTGTGGTCACACACAACCGGGGCAAAAGGCGATCCACAAATCCACACACACACACACACACACACACACACACACACACACACACACACACACACACACACACACACACACACACACACACACACACACACATATTTTGGAGAAGCTGCTTCCTGCGTCGTCATGGCAACAGTTTTGTCAGGTAGAGAGAGAGAGAGATGACAAATGTGCAGAATGGAGGACAGAAAGAGAAACAATGTGAGGACACACTGTACCGTACAGTAGTGAGAAGGTCACTGGCAGAAGGAGAGATACACTAAAGTATAGCTAAGTACATTTAGTACTGTACAACTTTGTACTTTCACTTGAGTATTTCCAATTTTCAATATTTTTTACTTCTACTCCACTACATCTCAGAGGCAAATGGTGTACTTTTACTTCACTACAAGTACAATATGAAAACTTTACTTAGTAGTTACTTTGTAGATTTTGATTATTCTTACAAGGATCCCTGGGGGTCCCGCTTTGAGAAGCAATGAATGAACTAAGCGAAGCATGCAGTGCTGTGGGTTCTGGATTAGTTCCCATACGCTTCATTAGACTTTGAACTTAATTTGGGCTCTGCTCAGGACAGGAGGTGGTATTAAGCCAGAACTCAGAACTACTTATAATGCAGAAATAGCAGATCTATAAGGTCACTACGCGTCGCATCGTTATGAGTCGTGAGCTTGTGGATCGGCTATTTCTATTTTTTTGCTTATACCTCCCCCATCAGGGACAAACCTAAAAATAGAAAAACCTAACTTCAAAGGTTTTGGAAAGTTGTGAGTTACCCTTTGTAGTCAAAAGTTATGGATGCACTTTCTGAGCCAAATGAACACTAAGGATTTCACTGTGCATCTCATCTTTTTAATAATAATAATAGTATCTCTAATTTATAGTGCTTTTCTGAGTACCTAAAAACGCTTTATATGTGGGACATGAGAAAACAACAAATAAAAACAACTTTTATTAGGGGGAGGGGGAACACTATAAGAAAAGATTAAGACTAAGAGAAGACTGATGTATAATCAGTTTGGAACATCTGTAATGAACTATCACTGGTTCCCTACTTTGTTGGCCACAGTAATCCTGCCCCCCCCCCCCCCCCGTTCCCAGGCGTAAGCACTTCTGGCTTCTTTTAACTCTGGCTGTTTGGCTTTCCCTTCAGAACATGAGACCATCGGAGGGAAATTAACCCGAGGCCTAGATATAACAGCCAATAGGGAGGGGCCAGAAATAATTGGAGATCAATAAAAAAAATACCATACAATGCAACTTCAAAGACTCAAAGACCTTTTAACCAGATTTATAAGCGCGTTCAAATGAGCCACACGTTTTCTTTTTTCCTTTCCAGTGGACATGCAAAAAGCTGTTTTAAAACAACACCCAACACATCTGGGTCACGTGTCTCAGTGTTGTTTAAGTCAATGTTTCACAGGTTTAAGAATAAGGCTGGGCAAAACTGCTGCGCGACAAATACAAGTTGAATCAGTAAAACTTGGAACAGTTCAAAACAAACGCTTAAAATAATTCAATAATGTGAAATAAAGACATAAAAACACGATACACAAGATGAACTCAACATATGACAAGCATTAGGGGGTTTGATTCCAACCTATTATTTTTTCTCTCTTTTACTGTACTACTCCACTACATTTCAGTGGCAAATATTGTACTTTTGCACCAATTTTTTGACAACTTTATAGTTACTAGTTACGACTTTGTAGTTTTGATTGTTATTACAAAACGTTCACTAACCATTTGAGCCCTATACACATTTTGGCCATTTGAAAATAGCCGATCTACAAGCGCACAATCAGGCATGATGCGACGCATTGTGAGCTTGTAGATCTGCTATTTCCAAACGATTATTATACATTTGAAAACTTGAAATGAAACAAATGTACATAATGAGTACTTTTACTTTACTACTTTAAAGTAGCTATAAGCAATAATATGTCAACATTTTAATGGCTTTTTTATTATCATTTACAAGTAAAACGCTCCCAAAAAATGTAGTCTCTGTGACACATCTAGGGGCCACAATCTGCATTCAAAGATCTTCGTAGAAGCTTTGTCATTGGTCGACAAAAACCCTGCGGAAATGATTAACCAATCAGGAAGTAGACAGGCAAATCGACCAATGACAAAGCTTTTAGGAAAATAAAAGAGTGTTTTACCCATTGCTGGCTGTATGGAAGAAAAAAGGAATTAAAATGTTGACATAATATTACTTATAGCTACTTTAAGTGCAATTTGATACCTACTTTTGTACTTTTACTCAAGTTCCTTCTCCTGCTTCCATCTCTCTCGGGCAGAGACGATGTACCAGTGCTGGTCGGAGCGATATGCGGCCGCTAGAGGCGGGATCAACGCCAGACATGTTGAAGCTGTGCCACAGCGATCATGTAAACACAACCTAACAAGACTACAACTCAGAATTATTATGGAGGTATCAGATTTTTGTCCCGCTGCTTCGGGTTCGTTTCTGCTTGAGAGAGACCAGAATGCCAGGTAGGCGGAGGGAACGTGTGAACTCAATACTGCCGCAATCTGGCGGAGTCAGTTTACCACTAGCCTGAGCTAACATGTTAGGTTTCTGGTCTAGAGGGGCGGGTCGCGGCTGAGATTTGCGCACGCCCTGATTGGATCTCATCGATCTGTCCGTCACCCCCGGCCCCTCCTCTCCCCCCTAGTGCAGCGCTACGTCACATAATTTGGAGCGACGCCCACCCGGAAGGGTTGACTCCCACTTTTAGACCAGAGCGGCCAATGCGTTCCTCCAGGCTTTCAATTTTTGCACCAACAAAAATGAAAGCCTGGTACCGAGGCTATAGGTTACCACTGACCATGGAATAGACTAAATGAATGTGGCAGAGGAGCTCAGAGATTATAATGTGGAGTCAGAGGAGCTCAGAGATTATAATGTGGAGTCAGAGGAGCTCAGAGATTATAATGTGGAGTCAGAGGAGCTCAGAGATTATAATGTGGAGTCAGAGGAGCTCAGAGATTATAATGTGGAGTCAGAGGAGCTCAGTGATTATAATGTGGAGTCAGAGGAGCTCAGAGATTATAATGTGGAGTCAGAGGAGCTCAGTGATTATAATGTGGAGTCAGAGGAGCTCAGTGATTATAATGTGGAGTCAGAGGAGCTCAGAGATTATAATGTGGAGTCAGAGGAGCTCAGAGATTATAATGTGGAGTCAGAGGAGCTCAGTGATTATAATGTGGAGTCAGAGGAGCTCAGAGATTATAATGTGGAGTCAGAGGAGCTCAGAGATTATAATCAAGTCAAACCATGCAATGCTTTAAAAGCAAATAATACGACTGTAAAGTCAGTGAAGACGGGCCAGTTAGGAGCCTATAGCAGCTGCATCTTGGACTAAATGCAGCCGAGATGGAGATGATTGACTGTCTCCAATATAAAGGGAATTACAGTAATCAATAAAGGAGGAAGTGAAGGCATGTAAAACAGCATTCCAGATCCTTAAATGAGAGGAAAGACCTAAATTTGGATTTTGGTATCTAAGATTAAAGAAATGCATTTGAGGGCAGATCAGGATGGGATTCGTATGACCCCTAGATCGGGGTCGGCAAGTGCGCTGGGCCTCGGGCCGATGTTTTTGCGAGCCATTAGATGATGTGCCAGAGCCCAGATTATAATCAATGGCTAATTCAAGGAATTGATTGATGTAAAATGTTGGTCGTGTGACTAGTGGAGCTGGAGTGTGTGGGTGAACAACAGACACACTAAAGACCACAGGCGGTCAGGACGGAACCCACAGGACAGTCAGGACCCACAGACCTGGAACTTGCCTTATTATATAAGACACATATATGGATAAATTGTTTACAAGAGGACAGGAATAGGGCCCATTTGAGTTATGAAATGCCGTAACTGAGCTGGGATTTATTTTTCCATTTCCATATTGTAAATGATAAATATGTATCATTAAAATGTTGAGGTCGACTGACACGCGACACATCACCAACTGGACTGTTCATATCGCAGAGGCCAATTGAATGTATTTAACACAATATGTGCCCTTTCATTCTTTCAAAATGGCGACTTTTAGACCCACTTTTTGACATTTTTAAAGAAAAAATAAATCCAAGACGTCCACAGACGTCCTGGGCACTACATGCTGTAATTCCTAGGACGTCTGTGGACGTTTTGTGCACAACAAAGTGTTAATAGTGAGGGAATGGCTTTAGTGCAGTGGTTTTCAACCAGTGGTCCTCAGGTAAATGATTTAGAGTTGGTAACCAAATGGACCCTTCTAGATCTGTAACTCTTGGGAGCATATAATGAAACCAAATGGACCCGTACAGGTGTCGTATCTAGGAATCAATAATTCATACTATATCATGCATGTTCGTGACCAAATGTTACTTAGGTCTGAAGTAAGTTGATTGTCTAGTCTGTCTGCAAGTTTGAAGGCAATCACGCATAGTACGCAAAGTAACCTGGCTCGGCTAGGTGTGATAGGAATTAGCATTCTATTGTTTCAACGAGAGACCACTAGATGCCACTCTGTATGCATTTCTATGCCATTGTTGATATGTTAAAGTTTAAAACCCCTCTCAGAATTCAACTGTTTGATGTGAATAGTATATCTTGTCATGTTGTCAAGGAAAGAGGAGTCTTGGCTGGCCGCAGCAGCGGTCAGTACGATAGGAGCCCTGGGCTCCACGCTCAGGGTCTAAGGTAAAGCTCTCTGTCTTGGTCTTTGTCTTCAATAAATACAACTCCATGGATCTTCAGTTCACCTCTCTGCCTGCGTGCTTCTTCATCTGATCGTCTGAGGCTTTAATGCCTGGTACTCTTCTACAGTTTGCTATTTAGTTTAGAGAAATTCTTTGTCCTTTTGTCTCTAGTAGTTTAATTAGTTAATGTGGAGTGTTAAAATACACCACACAGGTCCATTTGGTTTCATGTTGGAGTTAAAGTATTGTTAAACATCTGCTTTACTTAACTTAACTAGAAGTCTACACAATTAGAGAATGTAGAAGAATTGTTATTTTGATCAACACCTGCTAACTCTCCTATAATGGTACCAACACCAATAGGCATACAGCATGGAATTGTGGACAAAATATCACCCAACGACAACAAAACATTCTTTAGTGTTGGGTCTGAGAGGCGAAATGTCATCAAATGGTGGTCCGTGGCTCAAAATGCCGAATAAATAATGGACCCTTTATATGAAAATGGTTGAAAACCACTGCTTCATTCAGAGACACCCCTGGAAAATGCAGTTGGAATAAACAGTGAATAAATAGCTTATCTCACTGTGACGTAATCCCTAGGAGAATGCACAGACAGTGGTGCCTGACAGTTGCTCAGTTCCCCTTCTCTCTCTCTCTGTCTGTCTGTCTGTCTGTCTGTCATTCCCTTTATTTTCACTCTTCCATATACTGTAATAGGAATAAGTGGAATAAGTTGCCACGGTATTCCACCCACTATGCGCTGTGCATGTACTGTGTATGTACATAATACGTATGTACAGTATGCACTGTTGTGTGTGTGTATGTGTGTGTGTGTGTGTGTGTGTGGCCATAGGGGGTGGGTTGGGCTTCTAGCATGATTGCACAGCAGGACCCCGGATCCCAGCGGGAGGGCACGGCACAGCGGGGAGAAATACACACACACACACACACACACACACACACACACACAGACACAAAGTAATTCCGCACACCACCGCCAGTAATGAAGCAACGCTGCACACACCCCACACACTCCCTCACAGCCTCGGGATCACAGTCATACCGTGTAAGAAAGTATCCTCGGCGTTCCCAGTGCTCCCAGTTTAAGGAGGCAATCTTTAAGCTGTTTCCCATTGGCATTAAATATGCATCGAGCCCCGGCCTTTCATCTGAGCTAGCTAGCGAGCGAGAGGATGTGCTTTGTATCAGAATTCCGGAGGTTATTTTTTTGGGATATACTCGCGGCCATGACGAGTTCTTAATTTATTTACT
The DNA here is from genome assembly GCF_964188405.1 of Protomyctophum parallelum. Lineage (NCBI taxonomy): Eukaryota > Metazoa > Chordata > Actinopteri > Myctophiformes > Myctophidae > Protomyctophum > Protomyctophum parallelum. The sequence goes on along the minus strand of NC_139717.1, from coordinate 15,585,218 downwards.
TTTTTATAGCTTCTCCTTTTAATTAAGAAGGGGAATGAGGTCTGCGAGAAAGACAGCTAATCTTTATTAATTGGAATTTCTGGGCCGCTGAGCCGCTCCGGGGTCTTCGTGCATGCCGCGGTGAAACGCCGCCGCCAATAGAAAACACTGCAAAAAAAGCCCCGGCACACGGATCCGTTATTTCTCATCAATTATAGGCTCGGGGGAAAAACAGGAAAGACCTCAGGGATTGGGGGGTAAAAAAAGAAAATTCAAAGATTATACTGAAATATGAAGCAAAGTACACTTCAAGATGTTCATTTTAACATGTATGTACTTATATGTATCCTTTGGGGTTACACTTACATGTCGGTGTGTACGACCGCCTGCTCACGCACGAGGTGTCATCTCCACAGAGTAGAGTCAAGAAGGGGGGGAGGGGAGGGGGCCGTGTGGGCTGACGCAATGAATCCCATCGCTCAAACCGCCCGCCCTCTCCCACCCCCTCCCTCCCCCTCTCTGTCTGAATAAGCCAACTCTGACTCTGGCATTACATGAGGCCCTTGGGCCTCCATTTCTGTTCTATCGTGTCTTAGGACATGGCCATCAATCACTTTTGAAGTGTGTGTGACTGTGTGTGTGTGTGGTGTGTGTGTGTGTGTGTGTGTCTGGGGGGGGGGGGAGGGTCTGTGTATGTGTGTGCTCCTCCGACGCCTCCCGCCAAGTATCAATGAGTTCGCTACTTCCCAATTCCAGGTCGGCAACTCCTCGGATTCCCATGCAGCAACTCTAGCTGTGACTATACGTCTACTCTGGCTGTGACTATACGTCTACTCTGGCTGTGACTATACGTCTACTCTGACTGTGACTATACGTCTACTCTGACTGTGACTATACGTCTACTCTGACTGTGACTATACGTCTACTCTGGTTGTGACTATACGTCTACTCTGACTGTGACTATACGTCTACTCTGACTGTGACTATACGTCTACTCTGGTTGTGACTATACGTCTACTCTGACTGTGACTATACGTCTACTCTGACTGTGACTATACGTCTACTCTGACTGTGACTATACGTCTACTCTGACTGTGACTATACGTCTACTCTGACTGTGACTATACGTCTACTCTGACTGTGACTATACGTCTACTCTGACTGTGACTATACGTCTACTCTGACTGTGACTATACGTCTACTCTGACTGTGACTATACGTCTACTCTGACTGTGACTATACGTCTACTCTGACTGTGACTATACGTCTACTCTGTGACTATACGTCTACTCTGTGACTATACGTCTACTCTGACTGTGACTATACGTTTACTCTGTGACTATACGTCTACTCTGGCTGTGACTATACGTCTACTCTGTGACTATACGTCTACTCTGACTGTGACTATACGTCTACTCTGTGACTATACGTCTACTCTGTGACTATACGTCTACTCTGACTGTGACTATACGTCTACTCTGACTGTGACTATACGTCTACTCTGGCTGTGACTATACGTCTACTCTGGTTGTGACTATACGTCTACTCTGGTTGTGACTATACGTCTACTCTGGCTGTGACTATACGTCTACTCTGACTGTGACTATACGTCTACTCTGACTGTGACTATACGTCTACTCTGACTGTGACTATACGTCTACTCTGACTGTGACTATACGTCTACTCTGGTTGTGACTATACGTCTACTCTGGCTGTGACTATACGTCTACTCTGACTGTGACTATACGTCTACTCTGACTGTGACTATACGTCTACTCTGGCTGTGACTATACGTCTACTCTGACTGTGACTATACGTCTACTCTGACTGTGACTATACGTCTACTCTGGCTGTGACTATACGTCTACTCTGACTGTGACTATACGTCTACTCTGTGACTATACGTCTACTCTGGCTGTGACTATACGTCTACTCTGGTTGTGACTATACGTCTACTCTGGCTGTGACTATACGTCTACTCTGACTGTGACTATACGTCTACTCTGACTGTGACTATACGTCTACTCTGGCTGTGACTATACGTCTACTCTGACTGTGACTATACGTCTACTCTGGCTGTGACTATACGTCTACTCTGACTGTGACTATACGTCTACTCTGGTTGTGACTATACGTCTACTCTGACTGTGACTATACGTCTACTCTGACTGTGACTATACGTCTACTCTGGCTGTGACTATACGTCTACTCTGACTGTGACTATACGTCTACTCTGGTTGTGACTATACGTCTACTCTGACTGTGACTATACGTCTACTCTGACTGTGACTATACGTCTACTCTGGTTGTGACTATACGTCTACTCTGGTTGTGACTATACGTCTACTCTGTGACTATACGTCTACTCTGACTGTGACTATACGTCTACTCTGACTGTGACTATATGTCTACTCTGACTGTGACTATACGTCTACTCTGACTGTGACTATACGTCTACTCTGGTTGTGACTATACGTCTACTCTGGTTGTGACTATACGTCTACTCTGTGACTATACGTCTACTCTGTGACTATACGTCTACTCTGTGACTATACGTCTACTCTGTGACTATACGTCTACTCTGTGACTATACGTCTACTCTGTGACTATACGTCTACTCTGTGACTATACGTCTACTCTGTGACTATACGTCTACTCTGTGACTATACGTCTACTCTGGTTGTGACTATACGTCTACTCTGGTTGTGACTATACGTCTACTCTGTGACTATACGTCTACTCTGTGACTATACGTCTACTCTGACTGACTATACGTCTACTCTGTGACTATACGTCTACTCTGTGACTATACGTCTACTCTGTGACTATACGTCTACTCTGGCTGTGACTATACGTCTACTCTGTGACTATACGTCTACTCTGTGACTATACGTCTACTCTGACTGTGACTATACGTCTACTCTGACTGTGACTATACGTCTACTCTGGCTGTGACTATACGTCTACTCTGTGACTATACGTCTACTCTGGCTGTGACTATACGTCTACTCTGTGACTATACGTCTACTCTGTGACTATACGTCTACTCTGACTGTGACTATACGTCTACTCTGTGACTATACGTCTACTCTGTGACTATACGTCTACTCTGTGACTATACGTCTACTCTGACTGTGACTATACGTCTACTCTGTGACTATACGTCTACTCTGGCTGTGACTATACGTCTACTCTGTGACTATACGTCTACTCTGGCTGTGACTATACGTCTACTCTGTGACTATACGTCTACTCTGTGACTATACGTCTACTCTGTGACTATACGTCTACTCTGTGACTATACGTCTACTCTGTGACTATACGTCTACTCTGACTGTGACTATACGTCTACTCTGGTTGTGACTATACGTCTACTCTGGCTGTGACTATACGTCTACTCTGTGACTATACGTCTACTCTGTGACTATACGTCTACTCTGTGACTATACGTCTACTCTGACTGTGACTATACGTCTACTCTGTGACTATACGTCTACTCTTGCTGTGACTATACGTCTACTCTGTGACTATACGTCTACTCTGGTTGTGACTATACGTCTACGTCTCCTTATCCTCCTCCAGCGCTCCTCCTGTCCTCTGCTGCTCCCCCTGGATTATCCCTCCATCTGTAATTATTAGAGGCAGCCAAGGAGAACCGGGGATGGGGAGAGAGGAGAGAGGAGAGGAGCCTCGGCATCTGTGTTTCATAAAGGAGCAGCCTGACGGGCAGAATGTGAAAATGCAAAAATTCAGATAAACAAAAAGTGTGTGTGTGTGTGTGTGTGTGTGTGTGTGTGTGTGTGTGTGTGTGCGTGAGATTTCAGATATCCAAAGGGGTGTGAATGCACATTCTGTACGTGCGTCTTTGAATATCTGAACAAAATGCTTTGTGTAAAAGCACATTCTCTGAGTGTGTGCGTATGTGCGAGTAAATGACAAACGTGTTCACCAATCTCATCCTATCAGCTCATATCTAGGCTCGGATATCGCACTCTGCCTGTGGGCTTTTCATCGGTCTCGAGTCACTCCTGCTATCTCACTCTCTGCCTGTGTGCCTTTCATGGGTCTCGAGTCACTCCTGCTATCTCACTCTCTGCCTGTGTGCCTTTCATGGGTCTCGAGTCACTCCTGCTATCTCACTCTCTGCCTGTGGGCCTTTCATGGGTCTCGAGTCACTCCTGCTATCTCACTCTCTGCCTGTGGGCCTTTCATGGGTCTCGAGTCACTCCTGCTATCTCACTCTCTGCCTGTGGGCCTTTCATGGGTCTCGAGTCACTCCTGATATCTCACTCTCTGCCTGTGTGCCTTTCATGGTTCTCGAGTCACTCCTGCTATCTCACTCTCTGCCTGTGGGCCTTTCATGGGTCTCGAGTCACTCCTGATATCTCACTCTCTGCCTGTGTGCCTTTCATGGGTCTCGAGTCACTCCTGCGTTTTACAAATCTTAAATGCCAGTGTTTTGTGAGTGTAAGCTGAGTGCATTGTCTGTGGCCCCTCGCCGCTTGGAATTGGACAAGATTGGAACCTGTCTAGGTAATGGGGTCTGTGACCCGGTGGGTCTATCACGGATGCAGCTGAGGCTTGTGCGTGCGCGCTTGTGTGTGTGTGTGTGTGTGTGTGTGTGTGTGTGTGTGTGTGTGTGTGTGTGTGTGTGTGTGTGTGTGTGTGTGTGTGTGTGTGTGTGTGTGTGTGTGTGTGTGTGTACACATTACGCGTGTGTGTGCTTATGAGTGTATATGGATGCATGCACACAATCTTCTGTACTTGCAGTGATATATGACACACACACACACACCCCCACCCCCCGATGGAGCCTCAAGGGCATTGCTCCAGTGCCATGAAAAGCTGCCTCTGTTATCATCACAGGCAGTAAATATTGATGATTTTAAATGGCAAATCACATTTACAAGCATAAATATACATTGATTACACATGCTTGGGTTGATATCCTTCGATTAGGTTTGAAAAACGCATTGATTAATGTCTTAAAAGTTGCCTTTCAGAATCTACTCTTTAAAAATCACACCCGTGTGAAGTGAGGGGCGCTAATATATTAATGGTGATGTAAAACAAACGGTGCCAACACAAACATTAAACGCCATTAACAATAAAGAGACAATATGACTTAAACGAAACATTATGACGTAAGTTTTCCCTTTATTGTCAATGCATTTACTAAACAAACTTTGAACTGAAGACAAACATTAAACCTGTGTATAGGAGGGGATAGCGCCCCTCAGAAATGATTGACTACTTGCATATCTTGATCAACAGCCTATATGGAGACTTTAATATTATATGTACAGTAAAAGCACATTTATCTACTGTAGGTATACTTGTACTGTATCTTCATTTGGAAAAGTACTGAATGTGTCAGGTCAGTGACTACTTTAGTACTGTTAAGTCAGAATTTAACTCTGGGAGTGTACAAATGTAGTTACAAATGGATAAATGAACAGGATTTTTCTGTGCAATAGATCAGGTGATGTGTGTAGGGGAGGCCCATTCAGCCGGCTGCCTTTTATGTTCTGGGTTCCCATTTCAACTCTAGTTTCAACCACACTATGGGCATGAAATTTAGAACAACTACATTTTTATTGACTTCCCAAATCATATAAAAATGGTGTAATATCCAGTGACCTTTGGAGTCGTTTAATGGTAGTTCTACCCATTTGGTTTCGTTACAGTCCATTGACGGAAAACAAAATGTCCGTCACAGCAGACTGGACCTCGGCAACAGTCATATGCAGCATGAACCAAAAGTGCTCTCCAGGCCCCGGGATTTGCGAAGCTTGCGGTGGTGATTTGTCTGCAGAATGTAGAACACACCATTAACTGTGGTGCGCTGCAGTTATTCAATACAGTGTACTTTTTTTCTCCAGATTGTAAACTCCCCTCACAGAGAACAGCCTCCAGGCTACGGAGAGTTCACGTACGTGTGCAGAGGCCGCGCTATGCGCAACCGTCTACGGCGGAGTCAGCATTCATTAGTAGATGAACCGTGTCTTGAGGAGCCTTATTCATATTTCATTGCATGATGATGGTGTCTTGTGTCTCACGACGTGTCACGGACGCAACGTGATGTGAGATGGTAGATCGACAAGATGCTAACAGTCCGACAGGCATTAGTCCGGCAACATCGTCGCTCCCGACATGCGCAGCCGGTTACAACCAACCCGTGGGCGGGTTAAAACTCACCCGTGGCTCCCGACATGTGCGGCAGGTTAAAACGGTGACACTAGCGTTGACTCCCATTGTAACAATGGAATGCCGAAGTGCTCATTCTATCTCAATGGGATAGTTTCAATGTTTGGAACTATAGCCCATAGCGCCCCGCTTTGCGGTGAGATCAAAGCGTGTCGCCACTCTCTTACTAGATTACTCTGGTTAAAACTAGCCTCGGAAACACAGACGTTTTTATTTCCAGGGAGAAAAGAAAAGTCTGGGACCGAGTCCACTTCAATTCGGCATAGGGTAGCCTAAACGTCGATCACTCTGCTGATTTCTGATCGTCTGCACCTTTGTTGAATTGACACACGCACGCACACCTGTACACATACACACTCCTCTCTCTCTGTCGCTGTAATTAATTAGTCCCATGTCGCGCAGCTGCGTCTAGATTCCCCCGGCGGATCCTGCTGGGAGCTACCTATGCCATAGAAAGCATAGGTGGACCCCAGGCTAGGTTAAAACTAACCCATGGCAGGTTAAAACTAACCCATGGCAGGTTAAAACTAACGCGTGGCTCCCGACATGCGTGCCAGGTTACAACTAACCCGTGGCAGGTTAAAACGAACCCGTGGCTTCCTGTGAGGTTAGGTTTTGGGCAGGGTGTCAGACTCATGGCGGTAGGACTGTTCGTACATCGGACCAAACATATGCACCCGATCGGCAACACCGCCCGTCATGCAACGGGGCAATAACTGTTTCAGCAGTCTGGTCTCTGCCTCGTTCCTCTGGCAGCTGCAGAGAAAGTCACTGTCTGGAAGTGTTGATCAGTCTGACGTTGCAGCAGCGTGCCACGCCAAACAGTGGGTGTAGATAATGGGGTTTGTGAGTGGAGCGCCGCCACTGAGTAGGTGGTGAGAATTGCTTTTTTGAACCCTCATCTCATCGGACTGATATGAATGTGCCGTGCATAAAGCTCCGAGCGTCTCCCACTCTCATGCAGAGACTAATGGAGGAAGCCAGTTGAAGATGAAAGGACTCTTCCTTTGCAAGTGAGGCTGCATGTCATGCAGTGCATCATCAGCGTCTCTGCCACATTATGCACTGCAATGCAGAACGATGAGCAAATTGTTTGACTTTACCCGATGGGGCATCCTTCATTTTATACTATTCAAATGTATCTTGAAAAACTATCAATTTGGACGTTTTCCCAGGTAGTAGTCACATTTTCGGTGAGATATCCTTCAACACAATGCATCGTGAATCCAATTGGGAATGCTATGCAGTAGATTGTTGTTTTGCCCATAGGGGCTTTGTGCAATTAAACAATTGATATCCAAATCTAAGATAGAACATTTCTTTCTAATAAATAAAAGATGTCCCAGGAGCATGACGGTCTAGGACATCCAGAAGAATAATCTGTCAGACAGCCAGAGAGGAGCGGGAAAAGGGCTTGATATCTGTCTTTATGCTCTTTTAATTACGCATGGCTGGCTGGGCTCCAATCCCCAGGGACATGAGACACACACACACACACACACACACACACACACACACACACACACAAATCAGGACCAGCAGCCCCCTGCCCTGGCAGCTCAATATCGCCCTACCTAAACACCCCCGAGGGGAGAGTGACAGAGAGAGAGAGAGGCAGAGAGCTTGGGGGGTGGGGGGCGGGGGGGCAGGCTGTGGGGGTTAGATGGGGATCATAAAGCTTCCCCGGGGGCAGGCGCTGGGTTAATTCAGCAGATGTACACACACATGAGCCTGCATATATACAACTAAGAGCCACAGGCAGCTGCCACTCATTCCACAGCACTTTGATTGACACCCTCGCGGAAGACAACTGTGGGGCCACCAGAGAGAGCACAGAATGCCACCAGATCGTACCCACACACACACACACACACACACACACACACAAAAAGCTTCACTGAGTCACTATGTTGTTCCTTAAAGGTGTAACTCACTCATTTTCCGACTTACTGGTAATTGAATGGACACCCCCCCCCCCCATCCTCCCCCAACTAAATCTACTGCAGGCCTCTGTTATGGGTAACGTTCCCTGAACTCCTAAGTACACAGTAAAATCATCTGTTTTCATTTTGGAACCAAATGGACCCTACGTTTATTGTTTATTACCGATCCCCGTTAGTCCTCACTATGAAGAAGACTATACTCTTCCTGGGATCCACTCATACTTCACAATCAAATTAAAACATAACACAACGGAATTCTGCCATTACATCATTTAAAAACAAAACTACGGGTCCCTACGGGTCATTTTCAACCCTTTTCATGTCCAGGTCCGTTATTTGTTTGGCATTTGAGTCACACAGACCACCATTTGATGAGATCTAGCCTCTCAGACACAAAACTTTGAATATTTTGTTGTCGTTGGATAATATTTTGTCCACAATTCTAGGCTGTATTGATGTTGGTGAAGAAATGAAAATATCTGCACACCAATTGATGCTCCCAAAATTCTTGTAAATTAAGTAATGCACATGTTTAACAATATTTAACTCTTACGCTCTCAAGAGTTAAAGATAAGGGTCCATTTGGTTACCAACTCCATCATTTAGCTGGGGACCACCTGAAAACCACTATTTTGGGCGGGAACCCCTTTTGGCGTTAGCATTATGTTATGCTTTAGCTATTGAAAAATAGCAGATCTACAAGCTCATAGCGCGCCACACTTGAAAAATTCGAAGAACGACTGACAGAAACATAGCTTTTACAGAAAACTGTCAGGATGTAGAAGACATTTTTAGAATCTGATCTCAGGTCAGAATGGACGCTGGGTATTTGACTGTGGAAGCGCTGTGCCTGTCCTGCATGGCGTCTTGCCACGGGGAGTGAAACGTGAGTTAACGGGTGGGTGTCTATCAGCTGATCAGTCATCAGCTGATAGAGATCAGCGTTGATGAAGGGGTAATGTGATTGGAAGGACACGGTGAAGGACTACACTATAGTGTGACTGACTGATCGGCAGTGGTGGGGGAAAAAGTACTCACGTTTGTTACTTAAGTATCAAAGTAAAAGTATTCATTGTGCAGAATGGCCCGTTTCACGTTTTCAAATGTATAACAATCTTTTGAAAATAGCAGATCTACAAGCTCACAATGCGTGTAGATCAGCTATTTTCAAATGGCCGAAATGTATATAGGCCTGTTTTTAAATTAATCAAAATGTACAAAGGAACTATAGTAACTAAAGTTTTCAAATAAATGTAGTGGAGCAGAAGTAAAAGTATTGGAAATTGAAAATACTCAAGGAAAGTACAAATATCTCAATTGTACTTAAGTACAGTACTTAAGTAAATGCACTTAGTTACTTTCCAACACTGCTGATTGGACGGACAGTGCTTAGCACTCTCTCTCTGTCTCGGAATGCTGCGTTGGCTGGTAAGGTGCATGTGACTGGGTTTCGGTGTGGGTTGGCTAGAGCCCCTGATGATGACGCCATGCTTTCATTATTTTTACCTTGCTCAGTCATGCACACACATACCACACACACACACACACACACACACACACCGATTCTCTCACTATCTCTCTCACGCCATCCCAGCCTATCTCACTATATCTCTCAGACTCTCACACACACCGAAACATTCCAACAGTTCAAAGGACAATTTAACGGCTCCCTCACACAGAGACCTTTTTTCCTAATGTATTTTTTTCTACGCCATAAATAAAGCCCTTCCTTCACATGACTGTCTGTCACGTCACACTGTCTGCACAGTACAAATCCGGAGTGTTCTTTTATCCATTTGAGATTGTATCCTCTTGAGATGTATGTACGAATGCAACCAAAATGGGCCTGTAATTAACACGCAGGGTTTTTAAAGTGTGGCTTTACTGTAACCACCAGGCAACGTCAAGGTGACGGAGATGTGTCCTTCGTT